>NC_056000.1:60370697-60670697 GCF_018446385.1 Zingiber officinale | reverse complement strand
TTACGATGTCTCGTATCAGGTGGTACTTGCGCTCAATGTGTTTACTTGCCTTATGGGCTCATGGTTTCTTCGAGTTTTCTACTGCACCACTATTATCACAATAAATTGTGATAATTTTGGGCAAGCATGGAATCACATCTAAGTCCATCAAGAAGTTTCTGAGCCATACAACTTCTTTAGCCGCCTCAGAGGCTGCCACATACTCAGCTTCCATGGTGGAGTCCGAAACACATTTCTGCTTAACACTCCTTTATGTTATGACTCCACCTCCCAACGTAAACACATACCTCAAGGTCGACTTACTATTGTCCCTATCTGATTGAAAGTCTGAATCCTTGTAACCCAAAGGGAGCAAATCATCTGCCTGGTAAACTAGCATATTGTTCCTGTCGGGAAGCTGAGAAGACGAACCTGCTGGCGTGACGTGTCTGGAAGGTTGACCGCATCCCCATGGCCTGGTTAATGAGTTGTCTCCTGTGTTGACCAAGTCGTCCGATGTCTTCTAGTCAACAACACCTGCAACCAGTGACCGGGTTGCCCTGGTCCCTGGTACCTCGATTCTCGAGGTGGGTCCCGCGCATAGATAAGCATCCACATAATAACAGGACAATAAAATAAATGTAGGACGAGTACGATGACGTACCCTGGCCCCGGGCGCCCTCGGATGGATGGATGAGTTGGCTGCGGCGCTGATCGAGTCGTCGAGGCCGAGAAGAGTGGATAGACGTCCACCGGCTAAATAGCTGACTCCTACGGCTCAAAGCCGGATGCGATATGGATCCGTATAATGACGCACGGTTGGACTACAGCCTCAGCTCGTAGGCCGGAACGCTATAGTGGCACGAATGCTGAACACTCCATTGGCTCGCAGGCCGGGATACAATAACGGCGCGAAGGCTGAACACACTCTCGGCTCGCAGGCCGGAATATAGCCATAGTACGATACCTGAGTACTCGGACGACGGTTGCTCGGCGGGTGACGGCGGCTGCCCGGAGATGTCAGCGGCTGCGACAGTAGTTGCCAAAGATAACGGCGTTGGACGCCGGAAGCGCTGGTTACCGCTAAGGGCGGCGATTGCCGCTAAGAGTGGCCAGGATGACTGCCGGACCCGGCGACGTCAAAGACTACTGAACACGGCAGCGAGAGCCACTGGACACAACTATAATGACCGCTGGACACGGTGGAGGGGGCTGCCGGACTCGCCGACAACAAAGACAACGAGAAAGGACAAAGGCAACAACACTGGCGGCGAAGCCCACTGGCTGCGGTGCGTGGGGGCGGAGGCGGCCGCGCATGGGGACAGCTGCAGCGCGAGGAGACGGAGCTAAGGAGCCACGGCGCGCTCCCGGCGGCAGCGATGGTGTGAGGAGGTCACGACGTATAAGGAGGAGTTCCTGAAGCGACGTCGGAGTCATCGGCTGAAGCTGTTCTGTGCGCCGGAGGGAGGGGACGGAGACGAGGAATAGGAGAAGAGGAGTGGCCGGAGCCTTGCGACCGGCGCCCTCGCCGGCGAGGGGCGTGAAGGGAGGAAGAAGATCCTCCCGGCGGCGGCGTTCTCCCCAAAACACGAACCGGTCCTCTCCTGGCGACGGCGTTCCTTCGGCAGGAGATATCACGACGCCGACGACGGTCTCTCGGTGGTGCCGGCGAGACCCACGAAGGAGGTTGTTGGTGTCGGCAGAAGAAAGCCACGAAGAGCCACCCCCCCCCCCCCCTCCCGTGGAGATGAACAGTGTTGGCTTATAAACTCAAAAGCCCTAATCCTGAAAAGACCAAATTGCCCCTCTCTTTCCCCCCAATTACTTCTATACCAAAGCTATATCCGCATCACAAGCCTCCCCCTCAAGTCTAATCGAAGGAGGCGGAAGTCCAACTGACTAGACCAAGCCCAAAATAAAATCGCTACCGGACATGAACTCAGATCACTGGGCCAATCTTATCAAGTCAAATGAGTAGCTGTCGTGATGTCGAGCGAACAACGAGAAACAATACCAAGTCGCCCACCGGACCGATGTCAAGTGGGTGTCAAGCGAGCGACGAGTAAAATAATAGTAGATCGAGCAACATGCGGGACCATGAGTAGACCGAGCGGATGAGCGGTGCCGAGTGCACGACCGCGAAGATACCGACCGGGCGATCGGAAGGATGTCGATTGAGTGGATAGACGCCGAGCGGACGATGCCGAGTATGTGACCACGAGGATGCTATCCGGGTGAGCGAGCGGGCGAGCGCCGAGTGAGCGTCTAGGCAAAAATACTGTGCGAGAGGCGAAGCAGCGCTGGACGAGAGTGGAGCTTGAAAACTGAGCGAGAGAATAGCCCGTGAACTTTAATGCGCCTGGAGACGAAAGTCGTGAGCCAAATGAGCGCATAGCCTATGAGATACTCTGGTCCGAAACCAATGAAGAATCTGCGACCATCGGAGATAGCTCAACCCCGAAAGGGGGAGATGAGACAACTGAAGTTGGTCCGAGACCAGTGAAGACCACTTGACCCCGAACGGGGGAGATGAAATAACTGATAAGCTGGTCTGCGACCAGTGAAGACCACTCGACCCCGAACGGGGGAGATGAAATAATTGATAAAGTGGTCCGAGACCAGTGCTGCCCGTTCGACCCCGAACGGGGGAGATGAAATAACTGAAGCTGGTCCGAGACCAGTGAAGACCACTCGACCCCGAACGGGGGAGATGAAATAACTGAAGTTGGTCCAAGACCAGTGAAGACTACTCGACCACGAACGAGGGAGATGAAATAACTGATAAGGTGGTCCGAGACCAGTGTTGCCCGCTCGACCCCGAACGGGGGAGATGAAATAACTGAAGCTGGTCCGAGACCAGTGAAGACCACTCGACCCCGAACGGGAGAGATGAAATAACTGAAGCTGGTCCGAGACCAGTGAAGACCACTTGACCCTGAACGGGGGAGATGAAATAACTGATAATCTCGACCCCGAACGGGGGAGATGAAATAACTGAAGCTGGTCCGAGACCAGTGAAGACCACTCGACCTCGAACGGGGGAGATGAAATAATTGAAGCTGGTCTGAGACCAGTGAAGACCACTCGACCCCGAACGGGGGAGATGAAATAACTGATAAGCTTGACCCTGCACGAGGGAGAAAGAATATCCGATGAACTAGTCCGTGAAGTCAGGGTTTTATAGTCGCCGGTTCGACTCTAGAGTTTAACGTCGCCGCTCGACAGTCTTCGGGCCGGGGGGTTTATAGTCGCCGGTCCGACTCTGGGATTTAACGTCGCCACTCGACGGTCTTTGGGCCGGGGGGTTTATAGTCGCCGGTCCGACTCTGGGATTTAACGTCGCCACTCGACGGTCTTTGGGCCGGGGGGTTTATAGTCGCCGGTCCGACTCTGGGATTTAACGTCGCCGCTCAACGGTCTTCGGGCCGGAAATTTTATAGTCGCCGGTCCGACTCAGGGATTTAACGTTGCCGCTCGACGGTCTTCGGGGCGGGGGGGGGGGGGGTTATAGTCGCCGGTCTGACTCTGGGATTTAACGTCGCCGCTCGACGGTCTTCGGGTCGGGGGGGGGGGGTTTATAGTCGCCGGTCCAACTCTGGGATTTAATGTCGCCGCTTGACGGTCTTCGGCTAGCTCGGATAATATACGCCCAACCGATCAGCACGGGGTCTTCGGCATCGAGCCCGTGGCTCGGATAATATACGCCCGACTGATCGGCACGGGGTCTTCGACATCGAGCACTTGGCTCGGATAATATACGCACGGCCGATCGGCACGGGGTCTTCGACATCGAGCTTGTGGCTCGGATAATATACGCATGACCGATCGGCACGGGGTCTTCGGCATCGAGCCAGTGGCTCGGATAATATACGCCCGACCGATCGGCACGGGGTCTTCGACATCGAGTCCGTGGCTCGGATAATATACGCCCGGTCGATCGGCACGGGGTCTTTGGCATCGAGCACTTGACTTGGATAATATACGCCTAGCCGATCGGCACGGGGTCTTCGACATTGAGTCCGTGGCTCGGATATGATGGAAACCCGGTCGATCGGCACGGGAGTCCTCTCTAGAGAAGCTATGATAGATTTTATGACCGAAAGAAAATATAACTGAAAAGCTAACCTGCTGACCAGCTGAGGATCTGACTCAGTTCCTCAACTTCCGAATACCCATGGAGCGAGGAGAACCTGATATATTCTTCGGAATCTACCAATGTCATGAGGATGACAGAAAGTTTCGGCGTCGTCCGTCTTCACGTTCCAGACCAGGTGTGTTCCCACAGACGGCGTCAATTTGTTCTTGTCGGGAAGCTGAGAAGACGAACCTGCCGGTGTGACGTGTCTGGAAGGTTGACTGCATCCCCATGACCCAGTTGATGAGCTATCTCCTATGTTGACCAAGTCGTCCGATGTCTTCTAGTCAACAACACCTGCAACCAGTGACCGGGTTGCCTCGATCCCTGGTACCTCAATGCTCGAGGTGGGTCCCGCGCACAGATAAGCATCCACATAATAACATGACAATAAAATAAATGTAGGACGAGTACGATGACGTAGCCTAGCCCCGGGGGGGGGGGGGGGGGGGTGCCCTGGGATAGATGGATGAGCTGGCTGCGGCGCTGATCGAGTCGTCGAGGCCGAGAAGAGTGGATAGACGTCCACCGGCTAAATAACTGACTCCTACGACTCAAAGCCGGATGCGATATGGATCCGTACGATGACGCACGGTCCGACTACAGCCTCAGCTCATAGGCCGGAATGCCACAGCGGCACGAAGGCCGAACACTCCATTGGCTCACAGGCCGGGATACAATAACGACGCGAAGGCCGAACACACTCTCCGCTCGCAAGCCGGAATATAGCCATAGTACGATACCTGAGCACTCGGACGGCGGGTGACGACGGTTGCCCGGAGATGTCGGCGGCTGCGGCAGTAGCTACCAAAGATAACGGTGCTGGACGCCGGAGGCGCTGGTTACTGCTAAGGGCGGCTGAGGGCGGCAATTGCCGCTAAGAGTGGCTAGGATGACTGCCGGACCCGGCGACGTCAAAGACTACTGAACGCGACAACGAGAGCCGCTGGACACGGCGATGATGACCGCTGGACGCGGTGGAGGGGGCTGCCGGACTCGCCTACACCAAAGACGACGAGAAAGGACAAAGGCAACAACGCTGGTGGTGAAGCCCGCTGGCTGCGGTGCGTGGGGGCGGAGGCCGCGTATGGGGACAGCTGCAGCGCGAGGAGACGGAGCTAAGGAGCCGCGGCGCGCTCCCAGCGACAACGATCGTGTGAGGAGGCCACGACGTATAAGGAGGAGCTCCCAAAGCGGCGTCGGAGTCATCGGCTGAAGCTGTTCTGTGCGCCGGAGGGAGGGGACGGAGACGAGGAATAGGAGAAGAGGAGTTGCCAGAGCCTTGCGGCCGGCGTCCTCGCCGGCGAGGTGCGTGAAGGGAGGAAGAAGATCCTCCCAGCGGCGGCGTTCTCCCCAAAACATGAACCGGTCCTCTCCTGGCGACGACGTCCCTTCGGCAGGAGAGATCACGACGCCGACGACGGTCTCTCGGTGGTGCCGGCGAGACCCACGAAGGAGGTTGCTGGTGTCGGCGGAAGAAAGCCATGAAGAGCCCCCCTCCTGTGGAGATGAACAGTGCTGGCTTATAAACCCAAAAGCCCTAATCCTGAAAAGACCAAATTGCCCCTCTCTTTCCCCCCAATTACTTCTATACCAAAGCTATATCCGCATCACATATAATCTCTAGTCATTTTCAGGTACTTCAATACATGCTTTACGATAGTCTTATGTCCTTGTCCTGAGTTATTTTGATATCTGCTAACCATGCCCATGGCAAAACAGATATCCGGTCTCGTACATAGCATCGCATACATTAGGTTTCCTATAGCCGAAGCATAAGGAACTGTCTTCATGTTATCTATTTCCTTTGATGTCTTAGGAGACATCTCTTTAGATAAAGGTACTCCATGCCGAAAAGGTAGAAAACTTTTCTTGGAGTTTTGCATGCTAAAATGAGCTAGAATAGTATCAATGTATGAAGCTTGGGATAAGCACAACATTTTTTTCTTGCGATCCCTTATTACTTTGATCCCGAGAATATATTTACATTATCCCAAATCCTTCATATCAAATTGCTTGGACAATCATACCCTTACATCTGATAACACTTTGACATTGTTACCAATAAGCAAAATGTCATCTACGTATAGTACAAGAAATACCACCATATTTTCGTCACTCTTCTTGTATACACAAGACTCATCCGGACACTGAATAAATCCATAAGACTGGATTACTTCATTAAACTGGATGTTCCAAGATCTCGAAACTTGCTTCAGTCCATAGATAGACCGATTGAAATTACATACAAGATGCTCTTTGCCCTTCGCAATGACTCCCTCTGGTTGCTTCATATGGATATTTTCTTCAAGACTTCCATTAAGGAAAGCTGTCTTGACATCCATTTGCCAAATCTCATAATCCATATGAGCGGCAATAGATAAAAGAATCCAGGTAGACTTAAGTATGGCTACCGGCGAAAAGGTTTCCTCATAATCGATTCTCTCTTTCTGAGTATACCCTTTTGCAACAAGCTTTGCTTTGAAGGTTTCCACCTTCCTGTTTATCCCTCATTTTCTTTTGTAGACCCATTTACATCCAATTACTTTTACACCATTTGATGGTTCTACAAGCTCCCAGACCTGATTAGAATACATAGATTCTATTTCAGAGTTCATTGCACTTTGCTAAGATGTTGCATCTTTATCTTGGAGTGCTTCATCATATGTCCGGGGATCAGGTTCATGTTCACCAAGGATCAAGTCTGAAGATTCTTCCAAAAACATGAATCTTCAGGTTGCTTAACAACCCTCCCACTACGACGAGGCACTACTTGTGGTTGTGCATCATTTGTGACACGTGTTGCAGTTTCTTGTGGTATCTCATCTTGTACCGTTGGTACTAAAGTAGACATGTCTTCTCTTATTTCCTCAAGAACAATTTTACTCATGGGCTTGTGGTTCATTACATAGTGTTCTTCTAAAAATCAGGCATTGGTGCTAACAATGACCTTCTGATCTTTAGGACTATAAAATAACCACCTTTCGTTCCTTTTGGATAACCCACAAACAAGCGAACTTTTGTTCGTGATTCCAACTTATCAGTGTCTCCCTTCAATACATGTGCTGGACTACCCCAAATCCGAATATATTTCAGACTAGGGTTACGCCTATTCCATAATTCTACGGGAGTAGAGGGTACTGACTTAGAAGGTACTAAGTTCAGAATGTACATTGTCGTTTCCAGAGCATATCCCCAAAACACATTTGGTAATTCTGAATAACTCATCATTGATCTAACCATTTCTATAAGAGTCATATTCCTTCATTCTGCCACACCATTCTGTTGGGGTGTACCAGGTGCAGACAGTTAGGATTGAATCCCGGTCTTTGATAAGTAACTCCTAAACTCTCCTAAGAGGTATTCGCCACCACAATCAGACCGTAGTGTCTTGATACTTTTACCATGACGTTTCTCCACTTCAGCCTTGTGCTCTTTGAACTTATCAAAGCACTCAGACTTGCGGTGCATCAAGTAAATGTACCCGTATCTCGAATAGTCGTCTATAAAAGAGATAAAATATTTGAAACCGCCTCTTGCCTGGATAGTTATAGGGTCACACAAATCAGAATGAACCAATTCCAACACATCTTTGGCTCTATACCCCTTGACCTTAAAAGGTCTCTTGGTCATTTTTCCTTCCAAGCAAGATTCACAGGTTGGAAAGTTTTCCACCACCAATGAACCCAAAAGTCCATCGGCTATTAGTCTTTGAATCCTACTCAAGTTAATATGATCAAGCCTTAGATGCCAAAGATATATTTGGTTCATTTTGGAAGGTTGCTTTCTCTTATTAGAATTAGAAGATGTGTTATTAATTTCCATTTGTTGTATCATGGGAGTTATTGGATTTAGAGTATATAAATTGCCAACCAACATACCAGAACAGATAACTACCCTATTTTTTTTATAACAACTTTGTCATCAAAAGAAACAGAATATCCATCCTTAAATAGTTTAGAAACTGAAATCAAGTTCTTTCTAAAACTTGGTACGTAAAGATAATTTCTCAAAATCAATGTTTTATTCCTATCAAAAGATAAATAAACATCTCCCACTGCAACAACCACCACTTTCGTAGCATTACCCATGTAGACGGTGATTTCCCCCTCATGTAGTCATCGGGTTTTATGGAACCCCTGCGATGAATTGTAGACATGATCAGTGGCTTTTGTATCTACACACCAGGTACCGATAGATAACACCACTAAATATGTTTCAACAACTAATGAATAGGATGCACATTTATTGTTCTCAATTTTACAAGGACAGTCCACTTTTTGTTTCCAATCAATATAATTGGGACTTGTAAGTTTATTCTCTAATATAACAGCAGGAGGTTTGAAGGCCATTTGAAATCCTAAGAATCACAAAATATTTGGTCAATACTTTAGAATTTAAAATAATATTGATTCCTTAAACAATATCATTTAAATTCACCAACACCTCAAAACACCGTGAATTTTGTATGTCACGTTAGTGTGGACGTATCCAAATTCAAACATTTATAAAAGGAGGTTTTGCCCATTAATTTTATTATCTTGTCATCTTAACTTTATGACAAATAAAATTAATAGTTGGTTTTTCTTCGGTCACACAAATAATAACAGTGACTCTGATGGGGAGCATACTATTAAATGTGCCTAAGTGTATACCATTACTTGATACTTAGTCCATTAAATAGGATTGTGCCCCTTCAGTTGGAGAAGATCACACACACCTAAATGACTTCCTATAATCATCCATAAAGGAAGTTTGATCTAGTGATCCGCAAACAAACTCATCCGTTGTGGAGGAAGGCACTCAAAGCCAACGCGCAATTTTGAATGCATCACTTACAAACCAGTAATGGAGATCATGAAATTTAAATAATTTCTCTCCCACTTAGTTATTTATAAACGAAGAATTTTAACATGCACACAAACACAGCACACACATCACAGCATAAAAGGCAATAAATATGAAAACTAATTTTCCAACTATTATGGCATCATCCACAGCTGGCCTCCGTATGCCCCCAACCCTAGCCGCTGCCAACGGGTCATGTTTGTTGATACAGTCTGACCTGGATGTTGTTTTGCTGTTGACACTGATTTAAGTTTGTATCAGATATTTAACTCAGATTAATTACTAATCTAGGTTGACTTGGTTGACCTGATTGAGGAAGTCCTAACTGGGATGTTAGGCAGTTGGAAAGTCCTGGTGAGTGAAGCCAGGCAGATTGAAAGTCCTGGTGAGTGAAGCCAGGCAGATTGAAAGTCCTGGTGAGTGAAGCCAGGCAGATTGAAAGTCCTGGTGAGTGAAGCCAGGCAGATTGGAAATCCTGGTGAGTGAAGCCAGGTGAAAACCCTAGTGAGTGAAGCTAGGTGCAAGTCCTGGTGAGTGAAGCCAGGCAAGGGAAAATCCAGATGGATCAAGGGTGATCGGACATCTGGTGTTGAAAAGTCCAAGAAGGAAGCTTGGCATGCGAAGTCAGAGAGGGCTCAGTAGCTTGTTCTCTAGGGCCAGATGAAGTCGGAGAGGGCTAGGGAGCTCGTTTCTCCGGACTAGGTCAGAGAGGGCTCGACCTGGACTGAGTCAAGAAGCTGGATCGGTCGGCAGACCGATCCAGTGAAACCTTGGACACCTGATCGGTCTGCCGACCGATCAGTGGCTACTGAGCGATTACTGATCAGTCTGCAGACCGATCAGAAATCGATCAGTAGTCTACTGTGATTTTTCTGATCGGTCTGGAGACCGATCAGGAGGCTGTAAGCGCTTGGGAAGAGCGACATCTGATCGGTCCGCAGACCGATCAGAAGCTGTGCGCATTTGGAAAGAGCGACATCTAATCGGTCTGGGGACCGATCAGATTAGTCCCTGATCGGTCTGCCAGACCGATCAGCGATGATCCAGAAAGCGTGGATCGGTCTGCAGACCAACCCACGGTATTGTTTGTTTTGCATGCACTTTTTCTGATTGCCGTATTTGTTTACACCCATCTGTTTTTAACCATCTGCTGTGAGTCTTTTTAGCTTGCAGATTGCAGGTCACACTCTCATGGTTGAATTCAAATTGAGCTTCATTAAGAGAAGAAGACAAGTGCTCTTTTCACTGTGATTTGCTGCAACAGATGCATTTGAGGCATCAACGTTCACTGGCGAATCTGATTGCGATTGGGCTGCGCTCAGTTTGACCTCTACTTATTGGTTCGTATCCAGAGACGCCAGTGATTTCCATTGGCATGGGTTCAGAGAACCAGATGAGGAGGAGAGGTGATTGGCTACGCCTTGTTGGCAGCAGCGATTCTGCAGGCGGCGGTGATTCGAGCCAGTAAAGCAGAGAGACATAAGAAGGAAGAAGAGAGGTTCAAAGAAGAATTCTCTGTTTTCTTTTCGATCAATCCTTTGAGAAAGCAAGTTGGTGAAGCTGTGAGCTCCTTGCTAAGAAGGTCGTTGTGCGCTCTCTGCTCTGTTTTTTCTCCGCGTGGCTGTAAGCTCATCTGATTATTCTTCTCAGCCACTGTAAGTCTTGTGCTTAATTCTATAATCAACTGAGACTCTGTTGAGAGGTTGCTCCACCGAGAAGGAGACATCTTTAGCCGGATTTTATCCGGGGTGTGATCTACCGAAAGATCAAGGAGTCGTCCTCCTTACGGACACGCCGAGGAGTAGGGGCAAGTTATCCCCGAACCTCGTATATCCTTGTGTCTGCTGTGTGTGTTTTTCTTCCTTCGTTTTAGTTTTCTACTTCCGCTGAGCTAACAAGTTTTTCTTTAAGAAAGATTGTGTTTAAGTTTTCAAAGAGGCTATTCACCCCCCTCTAGCCATCTAAGATCCCAACAATGTCGTCGCGTCTATCTTGCTTCTTTTTCCGATGCGCCTCTGGTCCTCAAATAGCACCACGTCTCGTAAGGATACAATCCACAACAAAAATAAAATTTTACATTTATCGATCCTATATTCCACAAGGGAATGTGCATGTCATCTAGATCGAACAGAGTGTAAAATCCTAAAACTAATATAGCTCTTGCTGTATTTAATAATTACAATCATGCACATACATAAAATGCCCTCGACATGCCCGAGTGTCCAATCACACACAAACACAATAGGGTCATAATAGTTAAAACTAGGATACCTGCAACCACAGAGTTAATCTATTTGCACATCTTACTATTATCCTGCCTAAATTTATGTATAAACAGTGCACAATTTAACTAAAAACCAAACACACAGAGGCAGAAAACTAACTCTGATACCAATTGTTGGTCACTACTTAGAATTTCGTTCTGCTTCCCCTGTACAAAAATTTATACAAACACAGAACTTTCCTAACAACCTATGTGTTCCTCATGAGTTAAACTTGAATTGGAAACGGAACTTAACATTTTCACTTCAATTTCAACTCATGTGTTCTTCAGTAGTTAAAACTTAGATCGCAAACGATACTTAACATTATTAATCCAAGTTCATCCCATGTTACAGAAGTTGATTAAATATATATTTCAAGGATTGACTTCTAGTTTAAACATGGCGAGGCACTCGACCTTCTTGGGTATGAGATCATCCACCACTTCCTAGACAAAGTCTTTCAAAGAAATTAGATATTTAAACTTCTTACAGTAACCCTAGGTTTAACTACAGAGACCTTAATAGAAGCACAAGATCAAAACACTAAATCGAAACACAAAAATGAAACACAAAATCGCTAGCCTCTTGTGTTGGTATTTCAGGGTCCATACAAAGAAAAACTAGTTTCGCTGTGGAATTAAGAACTAGTTATACCTTTCTTTGTAAACAAAGACCTCTTGATCTTTTGCTGTATTCCTCTCCTCCTCTTGGACATCGTGCGGGTAACGATCTACCACGATGAAATCCACCCGAACCACTTCTTCTCCTCCAAGAAATTTCGGCCACCAAGGAATGCCAAAATAGGAAACTTTCTTCTCTTCTTCTTCCTCTCAAGCAATTGGCCACCAAGTGCTCCTTCTTTTCTTTCAAGTTTTGGCCACCAAGAAGAGATGGGTGGCGGCCTTAGAAAGAAGAAAGGGAGAGAAGAAACAAGGTGTCGCCGACCTTAGGAAGAAGAAAGGGAGAGAGGTCGGCCACCAAGGAAAAGACAGGAGAGAAATTGTAGAGATATGTATATATATATTTTTAAGGCACCCTCTACCTCTCTTTTATAATCCTTGGTCATGGCAAAAAAAGAAAATTTTAATAATAATTAAAATCTCTCTCTTTTAAATTTTCTATTGTGATGGCTACAAAAGGAAAGTTTTAAAATTAATCTCTCTCTTTTAAACAATGTAGAAGGCTACAAAAAGAAAGATTAAAATTAAAACTTCTCTTTTAAATCATGGTTACAAAAAAGGAAAATTTTGTCAAAATTAAAATCTCTCTTTTTAAACATTATAGATAACTACAAAAAAAAGGAAAGATTTTAATAAAATTAAAATATCTCTTTTAAACCTTTGTAGATAGCTATAAAAGGAAAGATTTTAAAATTTAAAACTCTCTTTAAAAACCATGTGGATGGCTATAAAAGGAAAGATTTTTAACAAAAAATAAAATCTCTCCTTTTAATCCTATGTGGTCGGCCCCTTGCTTGGGCACCAAGCTTGGCCAGCCACCTCTTGGGCTCCAAGCTAATGCTTGGCCGACCCCTTTACACCTAGCAAGGATGTGTCCGGCCCATTACTTGGGTAAGAAGTGGACTTTGTGGATACAAGGCTTTATAGATGCTACAACAGGGACCGAGAGGAGGAATTAGTTTTGGTCTCCCGATGAGCTTGAGCATCCTGTGTTCGACCCGAACACTCAATTCAAGTTCATCAATAATAACTCATACCACACCAATCCCATAACTAAAGAGTTATTATTGAACTACCACACCAATCCCATATTACATTATGGGTTCCTTCTTATTATGAGTGTGTTAATATCCCTGTGTTTAAGATATCGAATGCCCATTAATTAAATGAGTTACTGACACTCACTTAATTAACATCTAGCTCCAAGAGTAGTACCACTCAACTTCATTGTCATGTCGGACTAGGTCCACCTGCAGGGTTTACATGACAATCCTTATGAGCTCCTCAAGGGGACATCATCAACCTAGATTACTAGGACACAGTTTCCTTCTATAATCAATACCACACCATATCAATAATATTATTTCCCAACTTATCGGGCCTATTGATCCAACTGAATAAATCTCACCCATTGATAAATTAAAGAAATAAATACTAAGTATATGTGCTTGTTATTATATCGGGATTAAGAGCACACACTTCCATAATAACAGAGGTCCTATTCTTTTATGCAGTTAGTATAAAAAGAACAACCTCAAATGATCCTGCTCAATACACTCATAGTGTACTAGTGTAATTTTATAGTCAAGATAAACTAATACCAAATTACACTACGACCGTTCAAATGGTTTATCCCTATCCATCTTGGTCGTGAGCTACTATTAATAATTTATAAGGAACTGATAACATGATCTTCTGTGTGACACCACACACTATGTTATCTAAAATATAAATTAAATGGACAACTACATTTAACATAAATGCAGACATTTGACCAATGTGATTCTCATTTCAAAATAAATGTTTATACAAAAAAACTAGGCTTTTAGTATACATCCTAACAATATTGGGTTCCAAAATCATATTTGGATTAAATTTTAAGATCAGGGCTTTTAGAGAGAAAATTAAATATTTAACTTCTTTAAGAGGTTTCGTCTAGAAAGTGGTTGTTATTCCAATAACCAAAAATGCCTAGTGCCTTGCCATAGCCTGGAAGCTAATTAATGAAAAGAATATTTAATTGACTATCTGTTAAGCATTTAAATTAACTAATACTTTCAATGTTTGTCAAAAATTCTATCAGAAATTATTTAGATTTTTTTTTAATTTCATCACTTATATTTTTTTTAATAGTTAAATTTCTTTTCAAAGTGTTTCTTTTGACTCAAATTTTTGGGCTTACACTTTAATATTTTTTTGAAATTTTTTCCTTAGACTTTTAGATACCCCATTTTTAATATGATCAAAAGGAGGAGTAGTGAAGATCTCAAAATTTTTTTACTTGCAAAAATTAAAACTATTTTTGTTTGTGGTTTACCCTAACTTAACTTGGGTTTGATCACATAAAAAAGGGAGATATTGTTAGTATCCGTGAAAGTTTTGATGTGATCAACCAAGTCAGGTTAGGTCCTGTTAGCATTTAACCCCTGTGTCTAAGTATGCAGGAGCTTAGGAGCAAAAGAAGTCGAGCGAGAGACGCAGCTAGCGAGAAGGATGACATATTAGAGAGTCAACGGGCTCGGTGCATCTGAGGGACGAGGTGCTGTGGAAAAGTACACCGACAGACAAGAATGACGCATGCGGCAGTCTGAGGGATGAGAAGCTGGGAGGAAGACTGCTCGAGGAGAAGGTCAGAAATTGGGTTCAGGTGAGCCATATTCTGGTTGGCCAAAATCACCTAAGTGAGCGAAGTAGCGGAAGAACCAAAAGAGAAGTTTGGAGCTCGGTAGTAGCTACTGGAGACGCCTTCAATGAATTGAAGGTAACCTTACAACCTTCTGGTGGAAGGTGCCTTCAAGCACTTGAAGGCGCCTTTAACCCTTCATGGAAGGAGCCTTCAATCACTTGAAAGCGCCTTTGACTGGGCAAATTTTGTCGTTGGCAAAGGATAAAGCCTTATCCTTTATTGCCTCGCTAGAGGTGCCTTCCAGCCTGTTGGAGGCGCCTTCCAACCTGGGATAAGATTTTTCAGAGTCTATAAAAAGACCCCTAGACCTAGGAAATAGAACACAACACTTGTAACTGAATACTCTTGAGTTCTATTCTGTAATTAAGTGTGTTAACTGCTGTAAAGAGGCTTCTCCACCTAAAGGAGAGTTTAGTGCGCTTCCAACTTCCTTGGATTAATAACGTCCCTGGTTGTAACCAAGTAACCCTTTCATGACTCTTATTTTTTTAGTCATTTTTTTTGTTTATGCAAGTGTTGATTATTTTTAAGCTATAAAGATCGAGAAAGGTTTGTTTAAATTTTGCAGGGTTATCCACTCCCTCTAGCCAGCCGCCCAAGGGTCCGATAGAGAGTTCATACTGAAATTTGTGATTGCTGGCATGGACCCTTGGATTAGTCACCTCAAGGAGGTGAAGACCAAGTAAATCGAATGTGTTAGCATTAGTGTGTTTTAAGTTTCAAGTATCCGCTGCAAAGAAGAATCAAAGAGAGTTATTCATCCCCCTCTAGCTCTACCGGTCAATAGTATTAGAGCAAAGTTGCTTTGAAGGACTTACATCCAAAGAACAAAAATTTTAAACTGAAAAGATGTCTTTGAAAGAGGGTCATAGTACTACTTGACCATCCTACTACGAAGGAAGCAACTTTGCCTATTAGAAGAGTTGCATGAAGAACTATCTCATAACTGAAATCGACAATTGGTTCTCTGTAATCGAGGGTTTCATGGTGCCAACTCAAGATGGAAAAAATTCTGAAATCTTCAAAATGGTCCACTAAATAAAAGTGGAAAGCACAAGTAAATGCTAAGGCTACTGTAACCCTTCAATACAGGCTGAGTTTGGAACAACTAAATAAGGTTGGTACATTGAAAAGTGCCAAGGAGTTGTGGGACAAGCTTATTGAACTAGATGAAGACACAAAGGACTCAAGAATCGCAAAGAGGGATCTTCTCATAAATTAAATGTAAAATTTCATCATGAAGAAAGGAGAAATGGTAAGCCAACTACATGGGAAGTTTAAGGAACTTTTAAATGGTCTCCATTTGGTTGGAGAAAGTGTGGAGAACCGAGATCTCATAAGGTATGCGCTAAAATCCTTCCCAAGGAACTCATTATGGTCATCAATAGTTAATACTTATAATATTTCAAGGGATTTTTCAATTGTTAAACTAGATGAATTATTTTATAAACTATAATTACATGAACAAGCTAATGCAAGCCATAAGAAGAAAGGTATATCTTTGGTTGCAAGTGAAAAGAACAATAAGAAAAATAAAGAAGTGAAGAAGGAAGAGTCCTCTTTCGAATTTGAACAAGAGAGTGACAGCGACGAGGAGCTATCATCAAGTGAGATGACAAACTTTGTTTGAAAAATGATGAGACGCTCTAAGAGGTTCAACAAGAAGAATGTTAAGAAGATCTCTAATGACAACAAAAGAAGAGGTAAACCTCCGATGAATTCAAAGTCTAAAACTGATGTGGTTTGTTATGAGTGCAATAGGAAAGGACACATCAGATCTGAATGTCCAAAATTGAAGAAGCAAGAGGAGAAACTTAAGAACAAGAAGGCCTTGAAAGCCCACATGGGATGACTCCTCTTCAAGTTGATCATCAGATGAAGATGAAGGAAAAAACACAAGGCACTTGGCACTCATGGCGCTAAGCAATGAGGAGAGTAGTGAAGACGAAGATAACCGAAGTGAGGATGTTGAATTCTCAAGTGAGTCATCATCTAGTTATGACGAGGTAACTTCTCTCAAACTTGATAAGATGTATGCTATTACATATTTAACAAATGCTTTGTCAAAATGAAAAATTAAGGTTAGGAAATTACAAAATGGATTGAAGTCATTTAGCAATGAAAAGTATCATGTGAGACTTGCATGCATTATGAAAATGCTGCTAATCAATTTGATGAACTCAAGAATGAAAATGCATCCATGAAATTACAAGTAGATGATCTTAGAAGTACATTGGAAAAGTTTACTTTAAGATCTAAATATTTAGACATGATTTTAGGAGCTCAAAGGATGATTTATAACAAAGTAGGATTAGAGTACAAACCAAAGCTTAAAGAAGTTAAATTCATGTTCCTAATTAGTATAAATCATGTTTCAAAAGTTAGAACTGTGCAAGCTTGGGTACCAAAGTAATATGTTATTGATGCTACCAAACTCAACATTTGAGTACCAAAACATTTAGTTCATCATATTTTAATAGGTATGCACCGAGGGGGAGCATCCAACAATATGATTTATAGATAGCAAATATTCTAGGCACATGACGGGGGACTTATCAGAGTTCACAATACTTAAAAATAAAAATAAAGGTACTGTCTCTTTTGATAGTAATGGTGAATTAAAGGTTATAGGAATAAGAGACATTCAAATTTATGAACAATTTGTGATTAAAAATATCTTGTTACTGAGAGACATGACTTTCAATGTTTTAAGTGTTAGTCAACTATGTGATTTGAGATATAGAGTTATGTTTAACTCATTTCATTGTCAAATCAAACATAGTGAACTAAGCACTACCATGCTTATTGGAAATAGAAAGGAAAACATTTATCAAGTTGAATTATTTGATGCTACTAATGTATTTGCTAAGTGTTTCATATCTAAAGAAGAAGAAACTTGACTTTGACACCGGAGACTTACTCATACCAACATAAGAAACATCAAAAGGTTATCAAAGAAAGAGTTGATGTAAGGATGGTCAAAGTTGAAGTTGAAAAAGGACAAATTGTGTGATGCATGTCAAATGGGTAAGCAAATCAAAGCTACCCACAAAGGTAAAACTATTGTGAGTACATCTACCGCATTAGAACTACTACACATGGATTTGTTTGATAGTAGTAAGCATGTTTTCTTGAATGGTAGTAGATATTGCTTATTTGTGATAGATGATTTTGTGTTTTTCTTGAAACATATAATCATACCTTAGAAACATTGATTGCTTTTTATAGAATAGTAGAAAATGAGAAAATTATAAAAACAAATCGATTAAAAAGTGATTGTAGAGGTGAGTTTGAAAATGAGATATTTATAAATTTTTGCTCACAAAATGGATATAAACATGAGTTTTCAACTCCTAGAACTCCTCAACAAAATGGAGTTGTTGAAAGAAAGAATATAGTTTTACAAGAGGCCGCTAGGAGCATGTTGAATGAATATTCACTTCATAGTTACCTATGGGCCGAAGCAATAAATACAACATGTTATATGCAAAATCGAACTCTAATATATAAGTTTTTGAACAAAACACCATATGAGTTATAGTTTGAAAAACCACCTACAATTATACATCTTAGAGTGTTTGGATGTAAAATATACATCTTAAATATCAAAGATCACTTATGAAAATTCTCCTCTAAAGAGGATAAGGATATGCATGTAGAATACTCTAATCACAGCAAAGCCGGTAGAGTTTACAATAAGATATCTAAAATAGCTGAAGAATCTCTAAATGTTGTGTTTGAAAAAAATCCAACTTCAAATCCTAATAAAACAATCGAGGTTAAATTACAATTTGAATTAGACAAATTAACATTAAATGAGAAAAATGATAATAAGGAAGAAAATCAAGAGAGTGAGAGTGAAAGAGTAGAAGAGTTACCACTTGAGCATGTGATAATCACCACAACTTAAGAACCAAAATCCACTGGAACAAATGCAAATCATCCCTTAGATCAAGTAGTGGGAGATATTACACAAGGTGTAAGAACTAGATCATACTTTCAAAATGAGGGGAGTTAAATAGCCATAATTTCCAAAATTGAACTAAAATCTATTGATGATGTCTTGCTTGATTCGGATTGAATTTTAGTAATGCAAGATGAATTATTTCAATTTGAGAGAAGACAAGTCTAGGATTTAGTTCCTAGATTCAAAGAAAAATTAATTATTAATACAGAGTTGATTTTTTGGAACAAACTTGATGATAAGGGAGTGGTTGTGAGAAACAAAGCTAGATTGCTTGCTAGAGGCTTTAATCAAGTAGAAGGGTTAGATTATGATGAAACCTATGCACTCGTAACTCGATTGGAGTCCATTAGGATTATGTTGGCATTTGCCGCTCATAGAGGTTTTAAGTTGTATCAAATGTATGTGAAGTCGATATTTTTAAATGGCTTCATTAAAGAAGAAGTCTACATTGAGAAAACATCGGGGTTTGAAAATTTAGATTTTTCAAACCACATGTGTAAGCTTAAAAAGACCATGTATGGGTTAAAATAAGCACCTCATGCTTGGTATAAATGGTTATCTACATTTTTAGTGTCAAAAGGATTTCATAGAGGACAAATCGATCCTACTTTATTTCTAAAAAATAGTGGGGAGGATATTTTTGTGGCTCGAGTTTATGTAGATGAATTATTTGTGGTTCTACAAACAAAAACTATTTAAATGAGTTCATAAATCACATGGAGAGTGAATTTGAAATGAATTTGGTTGGTAAATTGGCATTCTTTCTAGAACTACAAATTAAGTAAACTAAAGAAGGAATATACATTCATCAATCTAAATATACTAAACAAATCATCAAGAAATTTGGAATGGACAATGCTAAAGAAATAACTACTATGGCCACTAACACAAAGCTAGATAGTGATCTTGACGGTAAAGAAGTTGACCCAAAGTTGTTTCGTAGTATTATAGGTAACCTACTTTGTCTCACAGCTAGTAGACTTGATATATTGTTTATCATGGGTATGTGTACAAGATATGGTGCAAAGGAGTCACATTTATATGTCGTCAAGCGAATTTTTCGATATCTTAAGGGCACTAAAAATGTAGGTCTTTGGTATCCTAGAATCGAAGCTTTTGATCTTGTAGGGTACTCTAATTCCAATTATACTAGGTGTAAATTGGATCGAAAAAGTACTGGTGGTAGTTATCAATTGTTAGGATCTTCTTTAGTTAATCGGTCAAGTAGAAAATAATATTGTGTAGTATTCTCTACAACCGAAGTTGAATACATAGCTATAGGAGAGTGTGTCTCAATTATTATAGATGACTCACACTTTGGAGGACTATAAATTCATCTATAAAACTATACAAGTCTTTTGTAATAATGTGAGTACTATAAATTTAACCAAAAATCTAGTTCACCATTTAAGAACAAAGCACATTGAGGTAAAATTTTATTTTATTCGAGATCATATGACTAGAGGCGATATTATTCTTAGTTATGTTGACTCAAAATCTAATTTGGCCGATATTTTCACTAAATCACTTTTTGAAGTTGAATTTAGATATTTACAAAGGGAATTTAGAATGAGTTTTGTTAATTAAACAACCTTTCATGATCACTTCAAGGATGAAACACAATAAAACTAATTTACCTTAAAATGCATCTCACAAGAACATAGGTTTTACCTTGTTTGTTTTTAATTTATCTAGATGAGAGTGATATGCTAGGAATAATCCTCTTGATCATAATGCTTGTTATGATGTATTACTTTGAGCAAGAGAGTTGAAATCTTTTATAAATCATTGACGTGTTCAATCATGGGGAAAGTAAGTGTACAAGTCATATGCATTTAATTAGCTTAATGATAATGGTTGGAAATTGTATTTTGAAAATTATTTCAAAATTATTTTGAAAAATCTTGGTAAAGTCTATCATTTGATAGGAGTCACCATTGATTAATTAGATACAAAGTAGAGTGAAACATTAAAGTTTTCAATGATTTCTAATTTTATATCAATCTTTATGAAAATGGGATGTATTTTCATAGAAAATTATTTTTTTTCTGATAGTATATGACATAAGTAATGTCTACATAAATTTCATAATTTTTTGATAATCGTAGATGATCCGGCGGTAAGAACAGGGGACCCCCGTTCCGGGGAGTCAACGCCACGCGGAAGTCAAAAGGTCAAAAGGATCGGAGAAGGGTGGACCGACCGGCCGACTTTGGACAAAGGTTGGACCGACCGGCCGACCGGAAAAGGGTGGACCGACCGATCGGACGGCCGACCAGGGTCTAAATGACAGCAAAGGCACCCCCGCGGAGAGTCGGGGTTCCGACGCTCATGTTGAACGGAGTCGTATGGCCGAGCGGGTAGTCCGCTTGGCCGAAGACATAAAGTAGCAACACTGCGAACAGTCCATAGAGCACACGACCGGGAATCTCCCGAGTGGACCAGCACATACGACCTGCCGGACGCGAGGGAACGGCCGACCGGCCGGACGCTCGACATGGAGTAAAAGGAGAAAAGGACAATGGAACATCTTCTGACAGCGGGTATGTTCGACGAGCAGGCCATACGCAGGATCTTATAACAGAGGGTTCCATTGTCCCATCAAAGATGTGCTTGGACTGTATCAGTATGGTGTCAGGTAAGCTTTTCTGACAAGTCCATACTGAGGTATGGGCTGAGGATACGTATTAACCTCGGTATGTGTGCTTGAGCCCCTTCACAGCTCTATATAAGGAGCCTCACACTTCGTCGGAGGTACGCATTCTCTAATATTGAGAGCCACTTCTTTGTTGTCCACTTACCTGACTTGAGCATCGGAGGGTCGTCGCCGGGAACCCCTTCCCGGCCCGACTTCTTTGCAGGTTCGCCGGAGCTCCGTACGACCGGTCGGAGATCTATGTCAGCGACTAGGAGAGCGCCAGGTGCCCAGCATCCGTTGATTCAGCGATTTGGACAGGATCAATTTGGCGCTGTCTGTGGGAACGCTCCTACATCCGATAAGAAGCAATGGACGAAGCTGGACGACCGCACTCGGTGATGCTCTCCACAGAAGAGCTCGACGCTCTGATCGAGACAAGAGCAGCTAAGCTTGTGGAACAACAGAGATAGAAGTTGCAAGCCGAGCGGATTGAGCAGCAGGCGACATCAGTATCAGGGGGCCGAGCGGAAGCACCTCAGGCAACGGTTCCATTTCATCGGGTCCTATTCCGCACGCCTCCAGAAGCTGCAGCAGTTAATCGTGATCGAGGATCTTCATCAGACGAAGTGCCAATATGAGACAACAGAAAAGGCAAGGCCCCTCGAGTGGACGCTTCCCCCGAGCGGATCAACCGGCAATTCTCAGAGGTCATTCCACGAGACCCTCTGCCAAAGCACTATGTGCCCCCGGTGATCGGTGAATACAACGGAACCACTGACCCGGACGATCATTTGGGTAAGTTCGACAACACAGCTACCCTTCATCAATACACAGATGGAGTGAAGTGTCGGGTTTTCCTTACCACCCTCTCGGGATCGGCTCAACGGTGGTTTTGGAGGTTGCCGGACGGGTACATCACAAGTTTCAAAGACTTCCGCACGGCCTTCCTCCACCACTTTGCAAGTAGTCGGCGTTATTAGAAGACAAGTGTTAGCTTGTTCGCCATCAAGCAAGAGCCTAGAGAGCCGCTCAGAGCATACATCCAACGATTCAACCGAGTGGCCATGGACATTCCAACGGCCACCTCAGAAACAATGATGAACGCGTTCACGCAAGGCCTCGTGGACGGTGACTTCTTCCGATCGCTCATTCGGAAGCCGCCCCGAGACTACGATCATATGTTGCACCGGGACAACGAATACATCAATGTGGAGGAAGCCCAGGCGGCCCGAAGAAAAGAAGTTTCAACTGAGCGGTCAACCCCTGCTGAGCGAAAGCCTCATATTGCTCATCAGCCGCCCAGAGGACCGCGAGCTGAAGCAGCCCGCCCACCGCAACAGGCAAGATCCCACGCCATTCAAGAAGTATTTGTCGAGCGGCCCAAACCAAAAAAGAAGGTATGGACCCCAATGTTTTGCTCATTCCACCGGACGGACATGCACAACACAAGAGATTGCCGGAGCTTTCCTCTGATCGCCCACCCCGTTGCCCGGAGTCGCTGCCGTCGATCTCCATCATCCGACAGGCGACAGAGACCTCGTGAAGCCGATCGGATGATACCCGACAGGCGGCAAAGACAGACTCCCGAGCGGCATCATACTCCGAGGCGTGAGAATCCCCGGATGTCTAGGGAGCGGCCTAGATCGTCCGCTCGGGAAGAAGAAAATAGAAACAACACTTCCCGAGGCGAAATCAACATTATAGCTGGTGGGCCGACTGGAGGAAACTCCAACAGAGCAAGGAAGGTGAGCGTCAGGCAGCTTCAGATCCATGCTGTCGGCTGCAGCCAAGAACGGGCGAGCGGACCCGAAATCAGTTTCGGGCCCAGGGACTTGGAGGGAGTCGAAGTGCCGCATGACGACGCTCTCCTCATCAAAGCGGTAATAGCTAATTACACTATTCACCGCATTTTCATTGATACAGGAAGCTCGGTCAATATTATATTCAAAAAGGCCTTCGACCAACTGCAAATTGATCGAGCCGAGCTGCTGCTCATGACAACCCCCCTCTACGGGTTTACGGGCAATGAAGTCTTGCCGGTCGGACAGATCCGGCTGGCCATTTCGCTGGGAGAGGAGCCGCTCAGAAGGACACGGACTACAAACTTCGTCGTGGTCGACTCTCCCTCAGCATACAACGTTATCTTGGGGTGACCGGCGCTCAGCGAGTTCCGAGCGGCCGTCTCCACTTTCCACCAGAAAATCAAGTTCCCAGTGGAAGATAAAGTGGGAGAAGTACGAGGAGATCAACTGGCGGCTCGACGATGCTACGTCGAGATGGTTCGAGCTGAATTAAATTCCGCTCGGAAGATGCCACGGATCGAGGTGAACGCTATAACCGAAAAACCCCCCTCTTTGGTTTATGAAGATAAAGAGGAAGTGCAGATTCACCCGACCCGATCGGAGGCCACCACATTCATTGCTGCCGATCTGGAGGCAAGCCAGAAAGAGGAAGTGATCAAATGCCTCGAGAGAAATTGTGATGTCTTCGTTTGGTCGACGCATGAGTTACCCGGAATTTCGCCGAGTATAGCGCAGCACGAGCACCACATCCGACCGGACGCTCGGCCGGTGAAGCAGAGGAAGAGGGACTTCAGCGCCGAACAAAATACCATCATCCGAGCGGAAGTCGAGAAGCTCCTGGAAGCCGACCACATATGCGAGGTCCAGTTCCCGAGCTGGCTGGCGAACGTGATACTAGTCTCCAAGCCGGGCAACAAGTGGAGAGTGTGCATCAATTTCCGGGATCTCAACAAAGCGTGCCCAAAGGATTTTTATCCTCTTCCCCGGATCGATCAACTGGTGGACTCCACAGCCGACTGCGAGTTGATATGCATGCTCGACGCTTATCAGGGCTATCATCAAGTGCCGCTCGCCCGAGAGGATCAAGAGAAGGTCAGCTTCGTTATAGCCGACGACACTTATTGCTACAATGTGATACCGTTCGGACTGAAGAACGCGGGAGCAACTTACCAGCGCTTGATGAACAAAGTGTTCAAGGAGCAGATCAGACGAAATTTGGAAGTGTACGTGGATGATATTCTCATCAAGTCCGTCCGAGCGGCCGATCTCTTTGAAGACATGGAGGAGACTTTCCGAACGCTGCGGAAATATGGAGTTAAGCTGAACCCTCAGAAGTGCCTGTTCGGAGCAAAAGGCGGGCGATTTTTGGGCTATATAGTGACCGAGCGGGGCATCGAGGCAAATCCCAGCAAGGTGAAAGCATTACAAGATATGCCGCCCCCAAGAAATCTGAGGGAAGTGCAGCGCTTGACCGGTCGGATAACAACACTGTCCAGATTCATCTCAAAGACAACTGACCGGAGCCTCCCGTTTTTCAAAATCCTGCGCAAAGCCACTAAGTTTCATTGGGATGAAGAATGCGATCGGGCGTTTGAAGAATTGAAGACATATCTGAACTCTTTGCCTGTGCTAGCCAAGCCAACTGTGGGTGAGCCACTTTGTATCTATCTATCTTCAACTGAGCAAGCAGTGGGCTCGACATTAGTGAGGGCGAGCGGAGAAGAACCCGTGTATTTCTTAAGCCATATTTTAAAAGACGCTGAATCTCGCTACACTGGGCTCAAGAAGCTGGCTTTTGCTTTGGTCCTCACCGCTCGGAGACTTCGCCCCTATTTCTTGGCGCATACTATCATCGTCCGGACGAATAGCCCTTTGGGAAGAGTGCTGTTGAACCCAGAGGCGTCCGGACGACTCATCAAATGGACCACGGAGTTGAGCGAATTCGACATTCAGTATCAACCCCGTTCAGCGATAAAGGTGCAGTCCTTGGCAGATTTTGTCACAGAAGTACAAAAGTCAGAGCTCGAAGCTATGTGGAAAATATTTGTGGATGGATCGTCCACTCGGCTCGGGAGCGGGATTGGTGTAGTATTGCTATCTCCACAAGAAGAACGGATGCATCTATCTGTTCGGCTGGACTACAGAGCCACAAATAACGAAGCGGAGTACGAAACCCTCATAGCCGGCCTGCAGGTAGGGCTGTAAACGAGCCGAGTCGAGCCGAGCTTTGGGGTGTTCAAGCTTGTTTGATAAAATAACCGAGCCGAGCCGAGCCGAGCTTAAAATGAACCAAGCTTTTGAAATGAGTGTTCAAGCTTGGCTTAGTTTATTTTTTATGAGCTTGAGCTTGTTTGAAGCTTGGCTTGAGCTTGGTTCGTTTAGATGTTATCAAGCTCTCAATTCAAGCTTGGCTTGAGCTTGATTCGAGCTTGGCTTGAGCTTGGTTTGAGCTTGGTTCGTTTAGATGTTATCAAGCTCTCAATTCAAGCTTGTCTTGAGCTTGGTTCAAGTTTGGCTTGAGCTTGGTTTGAGCTTGGTTCGTTTAGATGTTATCAAGCTCTCAATTCAAGCTTGTTTGATTGTTTGAAACTTTTAATTGTTTGATTGGTTATTAAGATTGATAATTTAAATTTATTTATTTATTTTATTTTATTTTATTGTTTATTTAGCATATTGAAAAGAATTTTATTAATAAATATTGTTCATGAATATTATTCACGAACATTGTTCACGAACGTTGTTCACGAACGTTAACGAGCTGAACACATATGTGTTCAAGCTTGTTTGTTTAGCTTAACGAGTTGTTCAAGCTTGTTTGTTTAATTAATCTAATGTATATTGAACGAACATAAACAAGCTCTTACCAAGCCGAACACCAAGCTTGTTCACGAATGCTTGGTTCATTTACAGCCCTACTTGCAGGCAGCCCGGCATGTAGGAGCCAGTCGGGTGACAATTCATTCGGACTCCCAGTTGGCCGCTCAGCAACTCTCAGGCACTTTTGAGATTAACAACGCTCGGCTCAAGCTCTACGCTAAAGCCTTTGAAAAGCTCAAGGCTAACTTTAGAGAGGTTATTATCCAGAAGATACCCCGAGCGGAGAACCAGGCTGCAGATGAGCTAGCTAAACTCGCAAGTTCAATATCCTCGGTCGTCATCCAGCAGCCGATTGAACAAGTATCTTTGGTGGTGCACGTTGACCGAATGGAGGGCCTCACGTTTCCGAGTGATTGGAGGACACCCATCATGGAGTTTCTCCGCTCGGGTGCTACACCGTCCGATCGGGATGAAGCCCAGCTATTGAGGAGGAGAGCCGGCAGGTTCACTCTCATTGGAGATCAACTCTACAAGAAGGCTTTCTCCCGCCCGCTTTTGAAATGCGTGAGCTCGGAAGATGTGGCATACATCCTCCAAGAAGTGCATCAAGAATCGTGCGGAGGGCATCCGGGCGGATGATCACTGGCTAAGAAGATCCTGCTGGCCGGATACTTTTGGCCGACCCTGCAAGCAGACGCCGCTCGGACCGTCGCGACGTGCCTTTCCTGCCAGAAGTATCACAACTTCTCCCATCGACCGGCGGAGGAAATGAAAGCAGCTACCGTGTCCTGTCCGTTCGACCAATGGAGAATGGATATTGTGGGTCCGTTTCCTATGGCGACCGAGCAGCAGAAATTTCTACTAGTGGCGGTCGACTATTTTTCCAAATAGGTGGAGGCTGAGCCACTAGCCAAGATCACCGAGCAGATGGTCAAGAAGTTTATTTGGCAGCATATAATTTGTTGGTTCGGCATCCCTCGCCGGCTCGTATCAGATAACGGACGACAGTTAGTAGGGAAGCAGCTTGAAGAATGGTGCGAAAGTTATGACATCGAGCAACACTTTACTTCCGTGGCGTATCCCCAGAGCAACGACCAAGCGGAAGTAGCCAATCGGGAGATTCTTCGCATTCTTCGGGCTCGGCTCGACCACATGGGAGGGAGCTGGGTGGACGAGCTGCCAGGCGTCTTATGGGCTATCCGCACGACCCCAAAGGAAGGAACGGGCGTCACTCCATTCCATTTGGTGTATGGCGGCGAAGCGGTGATCCCAGTTGAAGTTGGTGTCGAGTCCGTCCGGATCCAGAATTATGATGATGATAATGTCGAGCGGAGGAACATGGAGCTGGATTTGGTCGACGAGGAGCGAGCCAAGGTGTCCGTCCAGCTGATGGCGTACCGGCAAAGAATGAAGCAGAACTACAACCGGCGCGTGATCCCTAGAGCATTCCAAGTTGGCGACCTTGTCTGGAAGAAAGTAAAGCCGGTCGGCGACGTCGGCAAACTGGAGGCTCCTTGGGCGGGCCCCTTCAAAGTCATCGAAAAGCTCCGCTCGGGTGCTTATTATTTGGAGGATGAAGACGGACGACGGCTAGATCGACCATGGAGCGCGAATCATCTCCAGCCGTACCAAGCTGGGTGAGAGGTGCGCTGATGTAATTTTACATATGTTTTGGTCGCCTATGTCCTTGTAATGCAGGAAGCAGAAATGATAAAAGGATGGCAAATAGCTTCGCCGAATGGCAGTGTTAAAATTAGCCTTAAAGGCCGTCGAGCTCCGACGTTAAAAATCGAGAGACGAACCGGCGTCTATAAACCCTTCGGCCGGAAGATCGTCGAGCTCCGACGTTAAAAATCGAGAGACAAACCGACGTCTATAAACCCTCCGGCCGGAAGACCGTCGAGCTCCGACGTTAAAAATCGAGAGAAGAACCGGCGTCTATAAACCCTCCGGCCGGAAGACCGTCGAGCTCCGACGTTAAAAATCGAGAGACGAACCGGCGTCTATAAACCCTCCGGCCAGAAGACCGTCAAGCTCCGACGTTAAAAATCGAGAGACGAACCGACATCTATAAACCCTCCGGCCGGAAGACCGTCGAGCCCCGATGTTAAAAATCGAGAGACGACGTCTATAAACCCTCCGGAAGACCATCGAGCTCCGGTAAAAATTGAGAGACGAACCGACGCCTATAAACCCTCCGGCCGAAGACCGTCGAGCTCCGACGTTAAGAGACGAACCGCCGTCTATAAACCCTCCGGCCGGAACACCGCCGAGCTCCGACGTTAAAATCGAGAGACAAACCGGCGTCTATAACCTCCGCCGGAACACCGCCGAGCTCGACGTTAAAAATCGAGAGACGAACCGGCCTATAAACCCTCCGCCGGAAGACCGCCGAGCTCCGACGTTAAAAATCGAGAGACGAACCGACGCCTATAAACCCTCCGGCAGGAAGACCGCCGAGCTCAACGTTAAAAATCGAGAGCAGAACCGTTCTAAACCCTCCGGGAAGACCGTCGAGCCCGACGTTAAAAATCGAGACGCGCCTATAAACCCTCCGGCCGAAGACCGTCGAGCTCCGAAAATCGAGAGACGAACCGCGTCTATAAACCCTCCGGCCGAAGACCGCCGAGCTCGACGTTAAAAATCGAGACGAACCGGCGTCTATAGTGGAAGACCGCCGAGCTCGACGTTAAAAATCGAGAGACGAATCAGCGTCTATCCTCCGGCCGGAAGACCGTCGAGCTCCGACGTTAAAAATCGAGAGACGAACCGACGTCTATAAACCCTCCGGCCGGAAGATCGTCGAGCTCCGACGTTAAAAATCGAGAGACAAACCGGCGTCTATAAACCATCCGGCCGGAAGACCGTCGAGCTCCGACGTTAAAAATCGAGAGACGAACCGGCGTCTATAAACCATCCGGCCTGAAGACCGTCGAGCTCCGACGTTAAATATCGAGAGTCGAGCCGGCGACTATAAACCCTCCAGCCGGACGAATTCAATAAAGAGGTTTCGCGTGTGAGTCGTCTAGTCGATCGACCAAGTACCCAAAAGTACTTCATCAACATCAAGCGAACAACCTCTTCTGTCGAAGCAGGACATATTCGGCCGAGCGGAAAAGTTACGCAAAATACTTCGTAAAAATCCCTTTCAAACACACGAGAGGTGTGATAAGGGGCGAGCAGACGGCATGCGTGTTGATTAGCAAAAGAAAAAGCAAGAAAGGATAGCATTAAATAAAGTAAGGCCGAGCGGCCGAATTACAAAAGGTGATAGTTTTTTGCCGAGCGGCCAGATTACATTTAAGCTTCTATTCTAAATAATCGTAAAGATCCTTCGGGATGTTGTCGAGGAGCGCCACTTGATCTGCGGCCGGGATGAGAGCAGAGTCGGGAAGGAGACCCTTGGACTTCAGATAAGTGGTGGTGGCGGTCATAACAAGGTCAAAGGCAGTGTACATCCGCTCGCAAACTTTCTCCGAAAATTCGGGCGAGCGGATGTAATTCTGTCTTAGGGCAGCGACCCGGCTTGGCTCGGCCTCTTGATATTCTTTAAAGGCCGCCTGGGAGGCGGCGAGGGACTCCTGTAGAGTTTGCAGTTTGTCCTTATGCTTGTTTGCATCGGCCGAGCGGCCCGCCTTCTCTCCATCGAGCCGCTCCATCAACTCTTTAACTTTCTGCTCCAAGCCCCGAGCCTCAACATTCTTTTTCTCCAGATCGGAGATAGCCGTGTTCTTCCGCTCAGTCGCCAGGCTTATCTTGTGATCTAGAGACTTATTCACGCGCTCGAGCTCGGCCAATGTGTGAGCCTGATCGGCTGTCTTCTTCTGCTCGGCCGCCAACAAGTCTTGGGCCTTCTTCAGCTCCTTCTGCAGATCGGTGTACGAAGGGCCTTGGGAGCCGGACGGACCGCATGCAGCCTTCAGTATTCTTAATTCTTCGTCCACCATCGCCAGGCGGTTGGAGACAGCTATCTCCTCTACCCATCTCTACAGTTGACGAAATCATTAATAAGCCGATCGGAAATATCGCATAAAAGATCAAAGAAAATACACTTACCCCGGTGGCCTCTTGCATATGGCTGTTGTCCATGTTCCTGAGCGGAATCAGAGCAACGCAGGCCCGAGCATCGGCCCACATTTCAGCTAAGGACCCCTTCAGGGTGATCGTGTGCTCAGGCGCTGATGGCCGCTCAGACTCGGGTAAAATCTCCTCGGTGGGGAGATGCAGGGTGACCCTCACAGTGCGGCCGTGACCGGGGGTCGTCCGAGCGGAGGATGGAAGAGGATCGGAGGCCAGCGCCGAAAATTGAGATAAAATTGTTGAACGCTGGACTCGGCGGGAAGCAGGCGGAAGGACGCTGACGGGAATGGCCTCAACAGGGTCCGCCGACGCGTCCAGTTGAGACGGGGTCCGGTCGGACGAAATAGCCTCGACCTCTGGAGCCTTGCCGCGAGCGCTTGCAGTGACCCGGGCGGACGGCTGAACCGCGGACGTGGCTGACCGAAGGGGAGTCTCCACTCGGTGCCTCTTTTGTTGGGGAGGCCGCTCTTCTTCCGGAGTGGAGCCTTCATCTCGAGCGGAAGGCTCTTGGCTAGCAGTTGCGCCAGCTGTTGGCTCTGGGAGAGAAGCCTGAGCGGCCGACTCCCCAGCATTTGTCCCGCTCTCTTCTTCATTAGAGCCGACCGGCTGGATGCCGAGCGTCTCCATTTCCTTGGCCATCACGGCTTCGAGTGCCGCCGCCTTCCTCTTCAGAATACCAGCCATCACCGACTCCATGACAATATTCGATGCAAAGGAAAAAGGAAAAAATCAGTTAGCAAGCAAGGCAAATGTACAAGTAAAATTCTTACTGAAGCCGCTCAGGAGGGGTGTTCTGATCAGACTCAGCTCGAATATGTACATGACCCCCTCTGGAAGGAATTTGTTGATGTCAATCCGCAGACTGGCAAGCATGTTGGCGGCGTGAAGATAATCCGGCCGGGTCTTGAATCTTTTGAGTTCTGGGGAGAGAGGATTTCCGGTCTGCCATTGGGTTCGGAAGGAAGCCCGCTCGGGAAGGCGAATATAAAAGTAGAATTCTTTCCAATGCTTATTGGAAGAAGGAAGTTTATTGAAGAAAACTAAGCCAGGCCGAGCCTGGAACATGTAAGTGTCCGGCTCGTGTTAGCTAGAGCCCTAGAGCCAATCATTTGATTATTGTATTTTGGACTTGTTGTATCATATTCTATATAAATAAAGGCATTGGTTTTTGGTTATTATACTTATTTGTATTGGTGCCAAATAAACTAAGTATAATAACGTCCTTGAGTAGAAGGTTCTTACCTATATCAATCGATTGGTTGAATCGATAGTGAGATTATATAGGGAACACTACTCTTAATCATGTTGGTGCAATATCCCTCAGGTCAAGGTTGACCTGGGTAACCAAGCTGAGTCTTGGTTTGGGTTTAGATGTTTGACAATAAGATATTGATTGAAGAAGAGTCAAGTAGGTCAAGGTTGACTGGATACTTGACTGGGAAGTCCTAACTGGGATGTTAGGCAAAATGAAAGTCCTGGTGAGTGAAGCCAGGCAGAAGAAAAGTCCTGGTGACTGAAGCCAGGCAGAAGGAAGTCCTAGTGAGTGAAGCTAGGCAGATGGAAATCCTGGTGAGTGAAGCCAGGTGAAAGTCCTAGTGAGTGAAGCTAGGCAGATGGAAAACCCTGGTGAGTGAAGCCAGGTGAAAGTCCTAGTGAGTGAAGCTAGGCAGATGAAAACCCTAGTGAGTGAAGCTAGGTGAAAGTCCTGGTGAGTGAAGCCAGGCAAGGGAAAATCCAGATGGATCAAGGATGATCGGACATCTGGTGCTGGGAAGTCCAAGTAGGTCAAAGGATTGACTGGATACTTGGCATGGGAGAAAAGTCCAAGTGGGTCAAAGAGATTGACTGGACACTTGGTAAGGGAGTCCTAGCAGGTCAAGGGAGTGACTAGATGCTAGGCATGACATACCAACAGGTCAAGGTTGACCGGATGTTGGTTTGGGAGGTTTAGGACTTGGTTTTGGACAAAAACCAAGTGCTGGATCGATCAGTGGATCGATCCAGGTTCTGGATCGATCAGTGGATCGATCCAGACCTGTCCCAGCGAACAGAGAGCTTCTGGATCGATCCAGAGGTCCCAATCGATCAGTGGATCGATTGGGACGCGGCTGCTTCGCGCGATAAGCGCTGGATCGATCCGTGGATCGGAGGCGCTCTGGATCGATCCGTGGATCGATCCAAAGCCTCCCCGATCGATTGGGAACATTCGAATCGATCGGGATCCGACCGTTGACATCGTTTATAGCTGCAGGCGTTCGATGGCTGCAAAAAGAACTTCACCGATTCATTCCAGATTCATCGCCTACTCCTCCACAGCGCTCTCAAAGATCAGGTCGCCAGTTCTTGAAGGATCTTGGAAGCTTTCCAAGTCAAGAGGCGGATCAAAGGCAAGAAGAGAAGCTAGGGTTAGGGTTTTCTGTACTAATTGTAAGCTTTGCGCTTGTATTTTGTTTCCCTTTCCTTTCTTCTTGTACTGAGAGTCTTGTAGGGCTTCTCCGCCCTCGGTAGTTACCGAAAAGGAGTGTTTACATAGTGGAGGGTGCGTGCGTGGTGTGGATCCTTGGACTAGTCACCTCTTGTGAGGTGGATACCAAGTAAACCAACCGTGTTAGCGTTGTTGCATTTGTTTCTGTATTTTCCGCTGCATATTCTTGAAGAAACAAGCAACGCCAAGCAACGCCGAGCACCGAGAGAACGCGACGAGCTATTCACCCCCCCTCTAGCTACTTTTGGTTCTAACAAGTGGTATCAGAGCAAGGCCGCTCTTCACCGGAATCATCGCCGGAAGGGTCAAGCATAACAAGAAAAGCTAGAGGGTGAAGAAGTTGGAGCAAATTCTTCAAGTTCAAGATTTTATCAAGCTCAACTTCAAGATGCAATTCCAAGATGGGCTTGGATTTGACACAAGGGTGGCTCCACCATACACTTCGACGAGTTTCGATTCTTGGAAATCAAGAATCGAAAATTTTCTTATGATGGAGATAGAGCAATGGTTTGCTCTAATGGAAGGCTTCAAGGCTCCAAGAAATTCAAAGGGCAAAGTTCTAAAGAAAAGCAAATGGAGCCCGGAGCAAGTCCAAAGGTGCGAGGCAAATGACAAAGTGACCAAGCTTTTGGTCAATTTATTGTCAAGCACCATTCTTTGCAAAATTGGAGAATTTGAAGATGCAAAGGAACTTTGGAGCAAATTGGCTAAGCTTCATGAAGAGATCCCCTCCACTGTACAAGATCATGGAGAATCCAGAGAGGGTGACTCTTTGGAGCAAGACCAAGAGGAGGACTCCGAGATTGAGAGATGCTCAACCTCCGAAGAAGAGGAAATCAAGGAAGCTTCATCCTCAAGGGAATGCACCGAAGGGAACAAGGAGGGAGTATACTCCTTGTTTCATATTCAAGATGATGAAGCCTCCACCTCTAGGATTGAGGGGGAGCAATCCTTGGTGACACCGGATCAAGAAGAAGGAGAAGTTTCTACATCCGGGTCAAGTGAAGAAGAAGAAGATGGTGCCACCTCCGACATTCAAGAAATATCAAATGGAGGAGCAAGTGCCATCCCTACACAAGAAGGTAAAAATAGTTCAATTAATAATAAAAATCATATTATATGCTTTGAGTGTAGGGAACATGGGCACTACAAGAGCAAGTGCCCTAAATTGGCCAAGAAGAAGGGCCAAGTGGCACAAAAGGGCAAGGCGAAGCTCAAGGAGACCACCCCCGGGACAAAGAAGAGTAAGGAGCACATTGTGTGCTTCTTGTGCAATCAAAAGGGGCATTACCGAAGTCAATGCCCTAAGGGGAAGAAGGTGGTCAAGGCTCATGGAGGAAGCACTAGTCAAGGGGGAGCCTCCAAGGTAAAGAAGAAGGTAACATTTATTGAGCCTACCCCTTTACATTATGGTAAAAAGCATGATAGTTCAAATTTTTATCATTTTAATGCTATTTACCATGAAAATAGAAAGCATGATAGCGTTAAAGAAAAACATATAGCTTTTCATGCTAAAACCACTACACCTAAGGCTAGGAATGTAGGTAAAAATCTGGGCAATAACTCTAAAGATTCAAGATACAAGCCTAGAAACAAAAATGCTCATGAACTTAATGGAAAACCTAATACTAAGGATTTAATGATAGAAAATCAAGTCTTGAGGTCAAGACTTGATAAAATGGAGAAGACCCTAAAAATGATGGAAAATATCCTATTAGGGCAAAGTGAGCAATACCTAGGGCTAGGAAAATCAAAGTCATCCAATGGCCATAGAGGTTTGGGGTACAAACCAAAAGCTAAGAAGGATGTGCCCTCTTACCATAGAGTTCCATATAGTTATGGAACAAACCCTAGGTCTAGTGGGCAAGCCAAGAATACTAGGGAAGTCATCCCTAAGAGTATTTTTGCAATAAATGTGACTAAGATTTCTAAGAAGTCTAAGAAAGTCACAAACAAGGTCACAAGGGAGGTTATCCCTAGAGTTGACCTAGAAAATGTGACCAAGGCTTCTAAGAAGCCCAACAAGGTCACTAGGAAGGTATCTAGGGAAGTTATCCCTAGTGAGTACCTAGAGCATCCAAGGAGCACCAATAGGTGTTGGGTTCCTAGGAGCATCTTCTCTACCCCATAGATGGGTTAGAGAGTGTCAACTCCGATTAGAAGGGTAGTTAACCCAACTTTGAGGAAATTGACACTCAAGGAGCATTTTCAAGGTTTTAGTTAACCTTTGAAAATGAAATGGAATTATTGATTACTCCTTGAAAGAGTAAATGTGCCAAATTGGAGAAGTATTGATTTTATCTTAAATGGCACATATTGGAAAATTAAAAAGAACTATCAAGTTGGGTTTGTGGTATGTTCTTAGGCAATTTAAGGCAATCCGGGCCTTAAATTTAAAAGTGCTACTCTTGAGGAAAAATGGAATATGCCAACATTTGAGGACATGTTTATTTTAATTGGCATAAATTAATCAAGGGAATAAGAAATGCAAACTTAGGCTTTGGCATTTTCTTGAAGCACTTTAGGGCAATCTAGGGTTTAAGTTTTAGGATTAGCTAAGATTAATGATACTTAGATAGGTAATCTAGGTATATTTTATTTATCCTAAACCATGCCATGATTGTTTGCTCATAATATGCCATGACATCATATTTTATCTTATTTGGATTTTGCATTCATGACTTATCATGAAAAATACAAAAATACCATGTCATGTCATACATACATCATGTAGTTATAGAAATCTTTCTTTTGAAAGCTATTTTATTTTGATGTATGCCATAACATAATCATGCATTAAGTTTAATTCCTTGTAATTAAGGACGAATGACATTTAACGACACTTATTGACAAGTGACATCCTAGGTGGATGTCTAACATTTCTAAAATGCCTAGATAGATATGCATGATCCCTAGAATAGGGCAAAACCAAAATCTACATCTCACAAAGACTATAAGGTGACTTATATGTGTTTTAGTGCACATTAGATACAAGTGAGATGTTAGGATGATGAACAAAACTCAAGATGTTGATTTAGTGCATTCTTTTGAGTTTTAGGTTCATCAAAACACATAGTTATGTGTTTTCCCATCATTGGGAAAGCTAATGTACAAGTCATGTGCATTATGCCCAAGGAACATGATGGGATATTGGTTTTGAAAATGTTTTTAAAATGTTTTTGGAAAACCTTGGTGAAGGCTATCTTTTGATAGTAATCACCATTGAATAGTTAGACACAAACTTGAAGAAAACACTAAAGTTTTTGCAAGTTTTCAAGTTTGTATCAATCTTTGAAAATATGATGTATTTTCATAGAAAGCTATTTTTCCATGATTAAGTATGCCCTAAATAATGTCTACACGAAATTTCATAATTTTTAGATTTTTGTAGAATTTTCTAGGGGTTTCTGAAGTTGACTGAAATAGAATTTCAGCAACTATCAGAGCTCCGATCGATCCATGGATCGATTGGAGTTCCTGAATCGATCCATGGATCGATTCAAACGGCAATTCCCGCGAGCAGAAGCTCGCTGGATCGATCAGCCGATCGATCCAGGGAGTCTGAATCGATCCGTGGATCGATTCAGAAAGGTTCAATCGATTGGAACCCAACTCCAATCGATCCAAGTTGCTGATTTTGGCTGGGAAGGCCTGATTTCAGCATCTTTGAACCTCTTTGAGTCTAGGTAACCATTTCAAACCCCTTAAATACATTTGTATACATACAAAGGGTGTTTTCATGTTGAAAACAAGGATGGATTGGTTAACGAAGACTAAGTAGAAGTTTAGGTTGAGGTTGTTTCAAATTTTGAATATTTGAACCTCAAAACTTCCAAATTTGGGTTTCCTAATGTTTTAGGGATTCCAAGTCATTGTTGGTGCAATGACAGAAGTTACCACCATGTCTTTAGGGGGAGGGACTCTTTAAAGACATGAAAGTTATTTTTCATGAACCTTGGAAGGTGGTTAACCTTCTGTTGTGAACTTGCTCAAGGTTGAGCATTTAAACTTGAAATGGGGAGAAATGGGGAGTGAATATCCTTATTATTTCAAGTGGACACTCATGTGGTAGATAATGCTCAAGGTTGGGTAGTTGTCTACATTGAGGGAGAAGTTAAGGATAAATGAAGGGTATGGGACCTTCATTATCGTGTTGATCACAACGAGTGATGTTATGAACAACGATGAGCAACTCTTCAGGGGGAGAGTCTTCAACAAATGGATTTGTTGAAGTATGCCCAGAATTGGAGCATGGGTTGATGTGTGTCCAACGATGGGTTGATGTGTGCCAATAGGGGGAGAATGTATGGTTAAGCTTAGTCCTTCATTACCTATGGGAAGGTCATAGGGGGAGAATGAAAGGACTCAAGAAAGGGAGTAAGTTAGGCTTTCATTACCTAGAGGGAGTTTGCCCTCTTAGGGGGAGAATGAAGAGCTTAATTTATGCTTTCATTACCTAGTGGCATGAAGAAGGAGGCTATGGGATTAGCCTAACTTACATATGGGATTGTAAGTGTTATTGTGGTATTGTCAAACATCAAAAAGGGGGAGATTGTTGGTGCAATATTCCCTCGGTCAAGGTTGACTTATCTTGAGTTAGCTCAAGCTTAAGTCATGATGTTTGGGTTTCGATATTTGACAATATGAGAGGAAGAAGTAAAGTAGATTAAGGTTGACTAGATACTTAATTGGAAAGTCCTAACTGGATGTTAGGCAGGACAAGTCTAATGGAAAGGTTAGCAGAAGATGAAAATCCTAGTGAGTGAAGCTAGGTGAAAAGTCCTAGTGAGTGAAGCTAGGTAGAGGAAAATCCTAGTAAGTAAAGTCAAGTGAAAAGTCCTAGTGAGTGAAGCTAGGCAGGCAAAAAGTCCTAGTGAGTGAAACTAGGCAGATGAAAAGACCTAGTGACTGAAGCTAGACAATGAGGAAGTCCTAGTGAGTGAAGCAAGGCAGTGAAAATTCAGGTGGGTCAAGGTTAACCAAACACCTAGTGATTGGAAGTCCAAGTAGGCCAAAGGTTTGACCGAATACTTGCATGGGAGAAAAGTCCAAGTGGGTCAAAGGATTGACCGGACACTTGGTAAAGGAGTCCTAGCAGGTCAAGGGGTGACTAGATGCTAGGCATGACATACCAACAGGTCAAGGTTGACCGGATGTTGGTTTGAGAGTTAGACTTGGTTTTGGAACCAAGGCTTTGGGATCGACTAAGGTCGTCGATTACCATCGATCAAACCTCCCCAAACGATCAGGAGCTCGGATCGATCCGTGGATCGATCAGAGGTCCCAATCGATCGATGGATCGATTGGGACGCTCGTTCGCGCGATAAGCGCCGGATCGATCCGTGGATCGATCCAGCGCTTATCTCAGAGGCTCCGATCGATCCGTGGATCGATCCAAAGCCTTCCCGATCGATTGGGAACATTCGAATCGATCGAATCCGACCGTTGACATCGTTTATAGCTGCAGGCGTTCGATGGCTGCAAAAGAACTTCACCGATTCATTCCAGATTCATCGCCTACTCCTCCACAGCGCTCTCAAAGATCAGGTCGCCAGTTCTTGAAGGATCTTGGAAGCTTTCCAAGTCAAGAGGCGGATCAAAGGCAAGAAGAGAAGCTAGGGTTAGGGTTTTCTGTACTAATTGTAAGTTTTGCGCTTGTATTTTGTTTCCCTTTCCTTTCTTCTTGTACTGAGAGTCTTGTAGGGCTTCTCCGCCCTCGGTAGTTACCGAAAAGGAGTGTTTACATAGTGGAGGGTGCGTGCGTGGTGTGGATCCTTGGACTAGTCACCTCTTGTGAGGTGGATACCAAGTAAACCAACCGTGTTAGCGTTGTTGCATTTGTTTCTGTATTTTCCGCTGCATATTCTTGAAGAAACAAGCAACGCCAAGCAACGCCGAGCACCGAGAGAACGCGACGAGCTATTCACCCCCCCCTCTAGCTACTTTTGGTCCTAACAAATCATTCCTAGTCGAGTATTAACATTCAGGGACAATGTTAATACAATAAGACTAGCATGTAGGTCAACTCGATGACTTGATCTCACAAGTCATGGATATGGAGATATCAAGTTGACACATGGGTATGCATTGGAGAATGTATACTGAATGACCCGCCATGAGAAAGTATCATGGATCGTTATATGAGTGTCATATACTTTCTCATGTGACTATTAGTATGACTATTGGTCCTTAGACCTGAAGTCACCATGGTTCCCTACATAAGGAGTTATGTACTTTGGTTTCGTCAAACGTCACCCGTAACGATTACTGGGTATATAACGAATTATGCAGAGGGATGTGAGTGATGTAGATGGGATCTATCCCTCCCATATGACGGGAGCGACATCGGTATTCTTGATAGAGTTAGACCACGAAGTGCATGGCCATTCCCAAATGAGTCAACATGAGATGTTGAGCTCATTTGATCGAGTGAGTCTACTTGGAGTTCAAGATTTAGATTGATTAGAGGATGACACAGTCTATACCTCACATTGATCAATCTAGATGTCTAGGATAGAAGGACAATGTCACATATTGTGAGGAGTCACAATTAGTAGTCACAAGGTGATGTTGGATCTCAACATTCTTGTAACTTGGGTAGCAATGATGTATTGCTAGATGCCGCTCATTGTTTATGTTTCTAAAGGAGTTTAGAAACATTGCCAACGTTACAAGAACCTATTGGGTCACACACAAAGAACAAGTGGATAGAGATTAGGTTCATATGATGAACCAATTGGATTAGGTTCATATGATGCACCAAGGATTGGATTCGGATTAATTCAAATTAGACTTATTGAGTTAGACTCAATTAGATTCAATTGTTGAATGAGTCTAATTTAAATTTGATTCATTGAGTCAATTTATATTAATGAATTGAGATTCATTAAATTGAAATTGACTTGAATCAAAGGTTGGATTTAACTTAACAAGGAAGAAAATTGGTCAATTTTGACTTGACCAAATGGAAGTTGAAACATCAAGTTTGACTTGATATTGCCACATCATGAAGGTTGACTCATCCTACATGGCATGACTAACCTTGCCACATCATCTCCACCTCATCATGGTGTGCCACCTCATGGAGGTTACCCATTCAATTCCATTTAATGTGGCCGTCCACATTAAATGAGGAGGTTACAAGGTGTGGCCGGACACACTAATGTAGTGTGGAGGTTTTGGTTTTGTGAATTGATGTGTGCATTCATTCTGTCATCTTCTTCCTTAGTCTTTCTTCCTCCTTGCTACTGTTGCCGTGAGTTCTAAGCAAGGGTGAAGGTGGTTGAGTGAGTTCCAAGAGAATAAGGAAGAGTGAAGGTCACAAAGGAGGAAACTACTTCTTGAGTGTATGAGATTCTTTTTGCATCCTCTCTTTTTCTTCCTTTCAAATCCTACCCGAGAGCCCAAGAAGTGCTAGCACACTTGTGGTGCTGTCTTCTCTATCCTTGAGTGTTAGAGAACACTTCTTGTTCGTGTGGATATCACTAGAGAGTTGTCTACGTTGACAACTTCGAGATCCGGCGTACCGTTGGACGAGCGGGATTTGCGAGGGCACGCTTCAAGATATAACTCTTATCTACTGTAGATCTAGAGTGTGAAACTCGTATTCGTAGTTTTAGAAATTTTTCTTTGCACGGATCCGTTGGCTTTGGGGCTTTCGGGGTTTCCGCGATGCGAAAACGTGGTTTTCGCGGCCCGAAAAACCCAACAACTCGGACTGTTTAGGGTAATAGAAGTAATAGAAGACCTCCGGTCGGAGGGGAATGTTATGGATCTTGAATAAGACGACAACGCCGCACAGGAGGCGGAAGGTATTGGAGACTAGGCTTCCGAGCGGAATACCGAAAAAGTTGCAAACTTCTACAAAGAAGGGATGGATCGGAAATCGCAGACCGGCTGAAACTGGTCGCGGAAAACACAAAAAGCTCCGCGCGGCGGTTTGTGTGGCCGAGCGGAATCTGTGGGTTGGATGATTTCAAGGTCGGAGGAGATGTCAAAACTATTAATCAGAACATTGGCATCACGCCGATTGAAGCGCGACTCCATGGTAGTGTACCATGGGCCGAGGGTTTGGTCTTGGGACGGAGAGGAATGGGCCATTGTCCGAACGGACGGAATCAAAAAAGGCAAAAAAGGTAAAAAGAAGATGGCAACGAAACAGTACCCCGAGGACGAAACCTTGGGAAAGAAATGCAAAGAAAACGCCGGGAACCAAAGAGGGAAAAAGGAGAACCTTACAACGAGAAGGAGGATCGAAGGAAGAATGCCGGAGATCGTCGGAAAGCAGAAGAACAGGATCGCCGGAGCGCTGAGAAGGAAGAAGTAGAAGGCACGCGACAACAGAAGTGAGGCGAAGGAAAGAAGAGAAGGCTTTATAGGGTAAAGCCCGAGCGGCCTCCACCGTTGGATCTAGGTCGTGAGAATCGGAGCACGCATCGCGCCGTTCATTTCGAACCGCCTCGATACCATTAGAACACCACGCCGCCGCCGTACAATGACGGCAGCATCACCACATGACATTCAGCCACTGGAACACATTTAATGAGCGCGTGCTCGACCTTAATGATGGAGATTGGCGGAAACTTCGAAGAGATGCTGGGGAATGTTGGCGTTGACTGGTGTTTTAGCTGCCCCCTTTGCTTCCGAGCGGATGGTAGTTTCAGGACGCCGCTCGGCTCAACTGATGGTCCAGTCAGTCGGACTAATCGCCTCCTTCGACTAGACTTGAAGGGGAGGCAAGTGATCCGGCGGTAAGAACAGAGGACCCCCGTTCCGGGGAGTCAACGCCACGCGGAAGTCAAAAGGTCAAAAGGATCGGAGAAGGGTGGACCGACCGACCGACTTTGGACAAAGGTTGGACCGATCCGCCGACCGGAAAAGGGTGGACCGACCGATCGGACGGCCGACCGGGGTCTAAATGACAGCAAAGGCACCCCCGCGGGGAGTCGGGGTTCCGACGCTCATGTTGAACGGAGTCGTATGGCCGAGCGAGTAGTCCGCTCGGCCGAAGACATAAAGTAGCAACACTGCGAACAGTCCACAGAGCACACGACCGGGAATCTCCGGAGTGGACCAGCATATACGACCTGCCGGACACGAGGGAACGGCCGACCGACCGGACGCTCGACATGGAGTAAAAGGAGAAAAGGACAAGGGAACATCTTCTGAAAGCGGGTATGTTCGACGAGCAGGCCATACGCAGGATCTTATGACAAAGGGTCCCGTTGTCCCATCAGAGATGTGCTCGGACTGTAGCAGTATGGTGTCAGGTAAGCTTTTCTGACAAGCCCATACTGAGGTATGGGCTGAGGACACGTATTAACCTCGGTATGTGTGCTTGAGCCCCTCCACAGCTCTATATAAGGAGTCTCACACTTCGTCGGAGGTACGCATTCTCTAATATTGAGAGCCACTTCTTTGTTGTCCACTTACCTGACTTGAGCGTCGAAGGGTCGTCGCCGGGAACCCCTTCCCGACCTGACTTCTTTGCAGGTTCGCTGGAGCTCCGTACGACCGGTCGGAGATCTACGTCAGCGACTAGGAGAGCACCACGTGCCCAGTGTCCGTTGATTCAGCGATTCGGACAGGATCAGTAGAATTATTTATAATTTTCAAAATCTTAGTTTGAAATTGAAATCAAGAAATTCATATATGGTAATCAATTGGATCATCAATCGACAGGGCAATCGATTGGTAATGAATTTCCACAAGCAGAAACTCATGGAATCGATCAAGTGATCGATTAAGAACTAGGGCAAATCGATTAGGCTAATCAATTACTTCTTATCAATCGATTGAATCAATTGATTGGTAATGATCATTGTGCGATGTATAATCTCATTTTAATCGATTACAATGATCTATTTGTTAGACCAATAGATTGGTCTAATCAATTACGAGTCATCATTTTGCGCACAGAAAAACTTGTTGAATCAATCAACCGATCGCTTAAGACCATACCAATTGATTGGTATTTATTTACTTGCACCCAAAATTTAATCAAAATCGATCAGCCAATTGATTAAACCCCATCTAATCGATTGGTGTACCTTGTTAATTGATTAGGAGGTTTGTTTTAAAACTTGTGCCCTAACTAATCGATTCATTCACTCTTTTGCTTTCCTATTTCTCCCGAACCCTAGACCTTCGAACTTTTCCCCATGATCACCGTGCTCGTTGTCTTTCATCTCCAACGTCTCTCCGGCAGTGCCTATGTCATTTAGGTCACTCCAGTAAGCTCTAGGCTCCTCTCCTCTCGTGTTCTTGATTTTCCATCTAACCACCCGGTTATAGATTCTCATTGTCCTCAAACCTAGGTGTCTTTTGATGCCAGTGTGTTTTCAATGACTATTTTCTCCTTCGGTGAACTTGTGTCGACTAGTCTTTCTCTCTTATCCATTCACCCTTCTGGGCAACCAATGCTACCAAGGTAAAACACTAAACCCTAGCTTTCATTCGGTTAGTTAAGTCCTCATGTTAAAATTTGCTAATCGGTTTGCTTGTTGCATCTCATTCATGCATCATTCTATCATATTGCTATTATTTCTCATGCATTATTGGTGCATTCATTCTTCATCCTACGAAGAAGGAAAAGTAGGTCGAGTGCGGTGAGGGTTCATCCCGCCACCATTAACCACCCACGGGCTCTTGCTTTCCAAATGTCATTATACAGCATACATTCAACTCGAAAAAGTTCAAACTCAATTTGGCTGGGTCAATTGACCTTGCATTCTTTTGTCATCATTGTGACAATGTAGTTCGGATCATTACCCATTATTAGTTGAAAAAGCTTGTTTATTATGAACATCATATCAATGAAACATTAGTAGTCGAATTCTACAATAATTTGCATACTGATGTTACTTGACATATCGAACAATATAGACTTTTCTCCCATAATTCTTCAAGAGTTTATACATTGTTGTCCATCGATGGATACTCTTATTTTCTATCCCACATTACCAAATCTACTGCCTCTACCTTTTGACCATCTCTTTTTATCTTTTATGTATGAACACTTCTACCAACGACCTCGTTTGGACGACCCTAGTGTTGCGATCATTAATTTTTTGGCACTTGAGATATCAACGATAGATAATACTTTGTTCAAAGTTGTTGTCAATTGCCTTTTACCTATTATGAATGACACGCTAGTTGTTATTCGACCCTCTCACCTTTTCAAGTTATATGCTTTCCGTCATTCTCTTGACATAAACATAGCATTGAACATTTTTCACTACATCACTCATTTTGTCATGCCTGCCCATGGTATTGTTTATATGACATTTAAACATATCATCACGAAATGGTTAGCATCTTTGGGCATAGATGTCTCACATGGCAAGCTGCACCAGATGATAAAGAAGTATTCGAGAGTCTCTCGGCTCGATCTTTCTCATTGGCTGGCATTGAGACCGAGGGGGATACCGTGAGATGGATTGATGATCATCACTTGGGTGAGGGGCCGTGACTATGAGCTATGGGGCATGAACTAGCTTGGGATATGATGACAGCAAATCAAGATGATGATGCTGTTGGAACCCCAAGATTGTTTTGGTGTGATCAACAAGTTAAGTTAGGTCCTGTGTGTTTCTAACCTTGTGTCTAAGTGTGCAGGAGCTTAGGAGCACAGGTAGTCGAGCGGAAGATGCAGCCAGCGAGAAGGACGACACGCGGTGCATCCGAGGGACGAGGCGCTGCGGAAGAGTACACTGACAGACGAGAAGGAAGCGCGCGGTGGTTCCAAGGGACGAAAGCCGGAGCGGAAGATTGCTCGGGGAGCAAGGGACGCAGCTAGCGAGAAGGACGGCACGTGGTGTGTCCGAGGGACGAAGACTACAGATGAGTACGCTGGCGGACGAGAAGGAAACACGCGGTGATTCTGAGGGACGAGAAGCCGGAGGGAAGCCCGCTCGAGAAGACCGGAAGTTGGGTTCGGGTGAACCCTTTTCCGGATGGCAGAGATCGCCCAAGCGAGCGGATCCGGAGGAGAAGAACTGGACCGAGGCGGGACTGAACCAGAGAAGAGGTTGATAAGGCGAATCTGTCACATCCGCTAATCAAATTGTACAAATGTATATTTCACTGAACCCCTTAATTTTGCAATAACGTTGTAGTAACGAGCCCAGGATCGATCTCTCGAGGAACAAACGGTAGGATGTAATCTTAGGATCGTATTTTATTCCTATTTTTGGGGTTTTTAATATGTAAATGGGGGTTTAATGCTTTGAATCTAAATCTAACAAATGAAAGCACAACAAATAAAGAGATTACTCTAATGCAAGAGTGAAACCTAAACAAATGAAATCTACTTGTGTGCCAACAATCAAACCATAATGCATTGTCACCCTACATTATAATTAAATCATCAACACACATCAAACGAAGATTGAAATAAGAAGACTCAAGTAAATCTGATCTAAATCAAGATGTAAACCCTAACTTAGAACTTAAACTCTAAACAATTAATCAAGCACAACTTAAACTCAAATTAAACTACAACAAGGTGATGAAATACTAAATTACTTGCATAAAAACATAACAACCATTAAAAGAAACAAGTTCTCAGCTATAAAACAGTAGCAAAAAGAAATAAACCCTAACCAATCTAATCCCTCAACCAATTTCACCAAACTTCACACTCAAGCTGTCACACAAGAGTGCCAAAGTCGAGACCACCCAATTTCGGACCTCAGTGGAGCATCTCAGCTGCGTCTCAGTTTCAGGTATACTCAGCAACGCCGACGGACCACCCCCGACGAGCTAAGAACATCCCAAAACCCAAAAATGCCGAAAATGATGGAAATCTACATCCCGGAGCTCTCTGGATCTGAAGTGAAAATGTGGACTGCGGATGAGCGTCGGATAAAGCTCAATAATGCCGGCGGACCACCTCCAAGCGTCACTGAATGGAATCGGAGCGCAGATTTGGAAGACCACCTCCAAATCTGGCGAAAACAGAGAAGTTGCCGTGAACAGATTTCCACCGGAGAGAACACTCTCCGATGGCTCCAGATGATCGGGATGACACCGCCGAGAAGCTCTCCACCGAGATTGAAGCTCGGGAAATTGATCGGAGAAGGAATGGGGCCGAAATCCGGAAGATGCCGCGCCACGGGACGAAGAACAGCGCAGGGGATCGACGAAGAAGCTGGGGTACTGTAGCTTCTCATTTAAATCAGATCTGGATCTGGAATGGACGGTTGAGATGATTCCGGGCTAAATCAACGGTGAAAAGTCATCCAAAATCTGATCCGAAGGCACTGATGTTGATCTAGGGTCTGGATCTACCCTCCCATAGGTCGGATCGATCAGATCATCACTGGATGGTCCAGATCTGCCCTGTCTTCAATGAACGGTCCAGATTAATTCGGCTGGATCAATGGCTAGATGAACTCATATCTGGATCAAAACTTCTGGATCTTCATCAATGGCTCAGATCTGCTCTCCATTAGGTTGGATCGGACAGATCTTCAATAGATGGTTCAGATCTCCCCTATTCTTGATAAACGACCCATAATGCTTCAAAGCTTGATCTTCTTGTTTGAACTCCGATTTGAGCCCAATTTCGGTCCAAATAGATCCAAATTCAAGATCCTTTGATGTCTACAAAATAAGAATCAAATATTAGCATCAAATAATATAAAAATAAAGTAATTTGTAATTAAGTCCAAAAATACACACAATGCACAAAATGTGATGTAACTATGATTTTAACCTATGAAATCAACATCAAACCATGTATATATGAATCAAAATAATGTAGTAAAATCATGGTTATCAAATCCCCCACACTTAGTCTTGAACGTCCCGTGAAAGTAAAGAAAACTAAAAATCATCTCCCCAGAAAATTCTCTAGCTCTATGAAAATCTCTGTACATTTCAGTTCTGCTAATTTTTATAGCTTCTCACTACACTTCTACTCCCAATTTAAATGCATCAATAATTGGAACAAAAACACACAAACAGCCAAGAACTTCCACTGATCTTTGATTTCCACAACATACTTCAGTGATCATCTCCCATCAATTCTCCATTCAATTCTTCCATATGCAGTGCCCTCATCCAAACCACTTTAAGCATCAATTTCAGCAAGAATTTAGAAATTAGCAGCTTCCGAAAGTTGATGGTTCCAAACTTCAGATTCTTTAGGAGAATGCAGCAACTTCAGATTCTAGCAAGTATTTTGTCTGGCAAGTTTGCAAAGAATGAAAAGGAAACAATTAACAATTGTTGCTGGAAATTCAAGAGTTTCACTTAATTCCAATGATCTTAAGGGCTAGTGATGAAAGATTTCATCATAATTTGTAACTCCCAGCCCCTTCTCCACTTCCTTCTCTTCCTTTTCTTGTTCTGTTTTATAACGTTTCAGAAGTCCGATTTCAGTGGAAACCAACAGCAAAATGCACTGCTCTTAGCACAGGATTGAATTATCCTTGCTTCAATTCTCCTATTTCAGTTGAAGATTACTAATGCCCCTCTTCAAAGACAATAGCAAAACTCCTAATCGACAACTCCCATAGAAAGTTAAAATTTCAGCATCTTCAAAACCTTCTTCTCACATACTTCTCTTACAATTTTGAATGTATCAACATAGTATCAAGTCTCTAAATTCAAAGCAACTGTAGCTTGCTCTTAACATGATAAAACTCAAGAAATGGACACATTTAGCATAGAACATTAGAGCCATTCTTTCACAAACGAATTTTCAAAATTTTTGCACCATAAACACCTCCTAAAATCAGCCTTGCTCAAACCTTTTCCAAACCCTAATCCATTTCTGCCATTTCAAATTCAGTGATGTTCCTTCCCCCACACTTAAAATCTTGGACATCATTACTCATCAAGCAATTCATCCAAACTCTCAATGAAATAAAAGAAATATGACAAGCAAAGAGAATTAGGAATTAGAATGCTAGATAAAAATGTTTCAAGAAAATTGTGGAGAAAGAAATGGAAAATCATGATGCAACAAAAATGACAAAATTCCTTCATTTCCATGCACACATATGCTATTGTGACTTTGAAAAGAAGATAAGCAAATTCTAGAGTTCAATTGTTGTAAGTGCATGCCACACAAAAATAAAATAACGTATAGGCTTAAAGTGGACCTCTCTAGGTATTTTTCATGCAAACAAGCTCAATCAATCAAATTGGAATTCACTACCATTTTAACCAATATCATGTAAGAAAGACATCCAATCATGTTAAATGACCTAAAATTGATGGTCAAATTTAAGAGACTTTTACCATCTTACAAATATTACTTAGAAATTTCCCATGGTGAATTTTATTCAAATGAAATGCTATGTACTAACTAAATGCAAAGTAGGAAAGTAAAATGCAAATTGCAAAGTATGGAACTAAAGAACGTATAAAGAATTTATTAAAGAAAAACTAAACACAACATGAATTTAAAATGCAAGAGCAAGCAAGATTGGAACTAACTCCCCTTTCATTCCTGGTGGTTGAAGAAGGTTTAGAAGGAGAAGCCACCCCGGAAGTGGAGTACTTTTGGTTCCACTAAAATTCTTCTTATTAATCGTTTTTCCTTCAAAGCTCTTTCTGGAGGACGGAGGCGGTTCAGTTTTAATACCCATTTCAAACATCTATTGTGTCCTGCAAAAGCAAAGATAAGCAACACATTCCGAACACTATCATGAAAAGATAAATGGATATCACATTCTACAAATTCAATTAATGGTACCTGTATGAAATTTTCGGATAATTCACAAGAAATTCTCACCTTATTGTGTTGAAAGGTACCTAAAGTAGTGATTGTTACCTCCTTTCCACCTAGTAAATGCTCAGACTCTGGTTCTGGTGAGTGCACAACTTCATGTAGTGATTCTTGGGTGCTTGGCTCCATTGCACAAGTCCCTACACTTACATCTTCTATCCTTGGTGATTCTTGAGGTAAATCTTCCAGTAAGCACTCCCCTACACTTATATCATCTTCTGCAACAATACCTGCATCTTCAACAACATCTAAAGCAACACCATCAGTAGAATTAGAAATCTGAACAACTACATCATCATCACAAATAAAATTAGATAAATCTTGTGAATAAATGGGAATAGGGTCAGGCCTGACAAAATCACTACTCTCCATCTCTCCACTAGAGTTCTGTGCTTGTAACTGATTAATGGATGATGCAATCTGATCTAACTGACTCTGAATATTCTGTATCCTTGTAAATTGTTGCTCTTGATGCTCTCTCATTTGTTGCATAACTTCATTGCATTTCCACATTGATTCTTCAATTTGTTCTTGTGCATCCTCATACCTATTCCGCTACTCCATAGGTAGGTAGGACTGATAGAACTGAGTCTGAGGCTGATAAAAATAATTCTCTATCCCATCTCCAAAATACTGATGATATGGATCCATGGTCACATGAATTTCCTGTTCTTACACTGAAACACTAGCAAATAAAATCAGAAGACTCAGGAACAAATAAAATCAACACATGAATATATAATCATGAAAGCAATCAAAACAACAATCCTAAAATTACTAAACATTGCATATTTTCCCCGGCAACGGCGCCAAAATTTGATAAGCGATCTGTCACATCCGCTAATCAAATTGTACAAATATATATTTCACTGAACCCCTTAATTTTGCAATAACGTTGTAGTAACGAGCCCAGGATCGATCTTTCGAGGAACAAACGGTAGGATGTAATCTTAGGATCGTATTTTATTCCTATTTTTGGGATTTTTAATATGTAAATGGGGGTTTAATGCTTTGAATCTAAATCTAACAAATGAAAGCACAACAAATAAAGAGATTACTCTAATGCAAGAGTGAAACCTAAACAAATGAAATCTACTTGTGTGCCAACAATCAAACCATAATGCATTGTCACCCTACATTATAATTAAATCATCAACACACATCAAACGAAGATTGAAATAAGAAGACTCAAGTAAATCTGATCTAAATCAAGATGTAAACCCTAACTTAGAACTTAAACTCTAAACAATTAATCAAGCACAACTTAAACTCAAATTAAACTACAACAAGGTAATGAAATACTAAATTACTTGCATAAAAACATAACAACCATTAAAAGAAACAAGTTCTCAGCTATAAAACAGTAGCAAAAAGAAATAAACCCTAACCAATCCAATCCCTCAACCAATTTCACCAAACTTCACACTCAACCCGTCACACAAGAGTGCCAAAGTCGAGACCACCCAATTTCGGACCTCAGTGGAGCATCTCAGCTGCGTCTCAGTTTCAGGTATACTCAGCAACGCCAACGGACCACCCCCGACGAGCTAAGAATATCCCAAAACCCAAAAATGCCGAAAATGATGGAAATCTACATCCCGGAGCTCTCTGAATCTGAAGTGAAAATGTGGACTGCGGATGAGCGTCGGATGAAGCTCAATAACGCCGGCAGACCACCTCCAAGCGTCACTGAATGGAATCGGAGCGCAGATTTGGAAGACCACCTCCAAATCTGGCGAAAACAGAGAAGTCGCCGTGAACAGATTTCCACCGGAGAGAACACTCTCCGATGGCTCCAGATGATCGGGATGACACCGCTGAGAAGCTCTCCACCGAGATTGAAGCTCGGGAAATTGATCGGAGAAGGAATGGGGCCGAAATCCGGAAGATGCCGCGCCACGGGACGAAGAACAGCGCAGGGGATCGACGAAGAAGCTGGGTACTGTAGCTTCTCATTTAAATCAGATCTGGATCTGGAATGGACGGTTGAGATGAATCCAGGCTAAATCAACGGTGAAAAGTCATCCAAAATCTGATCCGAAGGCACTGATGTTGATCTAGGGTCTGGATCTACCCTCCCGTAGGTTGGATCAATCAGATCATCACTGGATGGCCCAGATCTGCCCTGTCTTCAATGAACGGTCCAGATTAATTCGGCTGGATCAATGGCTAGATGAACTCATATCTGGATCAAAACTTCTAGATCTTCATAAATAGCTCAGATCTGCTCTCCATTAGGTTGGATCGGCCAGATCTTCAACAGATGATTCAGATCTCTCCTATTCTTGATAAACGGCCCCTAATGCTTCAAAGCTTGATCTTCTTGTTTGAACTCAGATTTGAGCCCAATTTCGGTCCAAATAGATCCAAATTCAAGATCCTTTGATGTCTACAAAATAAGAATCAAATATTAGCATCAAATAATATAAAAATAAAGTAATTTGCAATTAAGTCAAAAAATACACACAATGCACAAAATGTGATGTAACCATGATTTTAACCTATGAAATCAACATCAAACCATGCATATATGAATCAAAATAATGCAGTAAAATCATGGTTATCAGAGGTCCCGGACGAAAAAGTCAACATCTGTTGACTTTGGGCTCCGGGCGCCCCGGACTGCTCCGGGCGCCCGGAGCAGTCCGGGGCGCCCGGAGCCCTCCGGGGCGCCCGGAACCCTTCCGGGCGCCTGGACTAGCCTTTTGACCAGGATCGAGTTTTGACTCGATCTGATCGTTGGGGGATAGAGTTTATCCCCCCAGTGCGCCTGGAACCCTTCAGGGCATCTCGACCAAGGCTATAAATATAGCCTTGGTCCAGAAGCTTTTCAATGAACTCTGAATTGTAATTCCAACACTTGTAAGCTTTAGTCTAGAGTTGAGCTTCTGTTTTCTATGCTTCAACGCTGTACGAGGCTTTTTCGCCTGAAGGAGTTTTTAGTGAGCTTAATCTTCATTGGATTAACAACCACATCGGTTGTAACCAAGTAAATCCTTGTGCCTCGCTTTTTCTTTATGCTTTTAATTTATCGACTTACTTTATATATACAAGTGTCAGCTTAAAGAGTTCGAGAAAGGATTGTTTTGTTTTCATTATTTTATAGGACTATCGAACAACCCCTTCTAGCCGGCCGCAACAGTCCTACAGATGCTACCGATGACGTGTATGGAGATGATGATGATCTTCGATTTCATGTTCTTGTGCAGTTGTGCTCGAGGAGATTATGGACACATGCTTCGAGGAGGTGCATATGGATCACACTCTTGTTATGATTGAGGTGCACACGAAACTTGTGACCATTGGACGCCGACAAATTGATTTGTAAACGAGCATTGTTTCTTTGACTGATCTAGTGCGCTCGTGGATGTTGGACCATCCTCCTCCTCGTCATCCAGCAAGTGTTATCCCTCCTATTGTCAACACTCCTCCGAGTGTTTCTAACCCTCTAGTGGATATTGATCCTGCTGATGATTATATTGTTGACTTTTATGTCCCTCTTTGACACATGCAATTCACTCTCTTTGTATGAATGTTTGTTTTGTGTTTATATAACTTGTTCTTTTATTGGTTGTACTGTAGTTACCATTTTTGTGTGATATAAGTCATTTTTATGGATTGATGTTGTGACGAAGGTGTCCTTCGTCATATTATTCCATTACTGATTGTTTGCTTGCATTATATGTAGAGGTGTACCCTATCATTTCATTAGTTTAGGGGAGTGCCCTTGTCTTGTTTATGTTTATGTTTCTATATGTTTTAGGGGCGTGTCAATTTCTTTTGGATGCATATATTGAGGGGGAGTTCATTATCATTATTGTCTTCCTTTGTATTAATTTCATTTTGATATTTGGTAAAGAGGGAGACTTAATGCATTTAAGTTTAGGGTTCTTATGACATAATCTTTTCATGCTTGTTGATTAACTTCATGTTGATTGCAATTCTTATGCATATATATCATACATCTTGATAATATTATAATATGTTGGAAATTAGCCTAAACTTAATAAATTGTCAAATATCAAAAAGGAGGAGATTGTTGGTACAATCATGCCCTAGATGAGAAGTTTCAATGATTGACAATTATTTGAGTTTAAGTTAATATGTTGGATTTAAGTTGAGTTACAAGTTTGTAGGACAAATAAAGTCCAAGAAGGTTTAGTACCATATTTTTGGTAAGAAGAAGTCCTTGTAAGTTGAAAGACTGGATGCAAGGTAAAAGAAGTCCAAGAAGGTCGAGAACTAGATTCTTGGCAAAGGTTACCCAAGCAGATTGCGAGATCAGATGCTAGGGTAAATGAAGACCCGAAGATAAGGAAGCTCCAGACACAAAGTCCAGGGAATAGAAGGTTCATCTGGCATGGGGTAATTGCTTTCGATTGGAAATGTGTTCTAGAGATTAGGGGCACCAATTGATTGGCAATTTATGCTAATCGATGGGTAATCTAACTCGAGTAGAAAGAAGTAGTCTAATCGATCAACCAATCAATTAGGAATTGCCTAATTGATTGGTGCAATCAATTGAATCGATTATAAAGTTCTCTTCACGAACAGAAACTTTCCAAATCGATGACCAATCGATTAGGAATGAGCTAATCAATTGATGCAATCAATTTGGAATTCTCTTTGTGAACAGATGCTTTCCAAATCGATCGACCCATCTCTTAGGAAGGAGACAATCGACTGATATAATCAATTTGGAATTCTCTTTGTGAATATAAGCTTTCCAAATCGATTGCCAATCGATTAAGAAGGATCTAATCATTTGATGCAATCGATTTGGAGTTCTCCTAGCGAAAAGAAACTTTCCAAATCGATTGACCAATCGATTAGGATCTTACCAATCAATTGGTATGCTACATCAAACCAAGTCATTTCTATCTGGTAATTTTGAAATGAAAGATCTTGGTAAAACATCCTTTGTTTTGAAGGCGCTGGAATTCCGTTCAGCTTAAATTTCCCTGCACAAAAATTGTACAAGTACAGAACTTTTCCTAGCAACCTGCATGTTTGATCAGACATGTGTTTAATCAATCAAGCAAGTTCTTGATGGATCAAAGCACACCTTGATCGAAGTACAAGATCGCTAGTCTCTTGTGTTGGTATTCCAAAAAACAATATAAAGAAAACTAACTAATTACGCAACGGAATTAAGAATTAGTTGTACCTTTTCTTTGTAGCTAAAGACCTCTTGATCTTCTGCCGTATTCCTCTCCTCTTCTTTGACATCGTGTGGGCGACGATCTACCAAGACAACACCACCCTCCTTCTCTTCTCGCTTTCCAAATCGCCGGCTACAAAAGGAGGCTCTAGGATGGGACACCTTCTAATCTTTTTCCTTCTTCTTTCCTCTTCTTCCTTTTCTTCTTGCCGCTGGCCACCAATGGATTGCTAGGAAGGGGCGCCGACCATAGTTAGGAGAGGAAGGGGGAAAGGGGCGCCAACCCTAAGCAAGGAGGAGGGGGAAAGGGGCGCCGACCCTAGAGGGAGAGAGAGGTGCCGCCGACCACAAGCAAGGGAAAAGAGAATTAGGAAAATTATAAAGTTAGGTTTTTGGGGCCACCACCTACTCCTTTTTATAGGCTTGCCGTCGGTTACAAAGAAAGAAAAAATAACAGAATTTTGTTTAGAAAAAATCTAAACCAAACTATGTTAAACCAAACCAAGTTTAACCAAACCAAGTTAAGTTAAACCAAACTAAGTTAAGTTAAACTAAACCAAGTTGTGGATGGGTGGATGCGAGACTTTATATAGAGGCTACAATAGGGACATAGAGGAAGAATTGGTTTAGACCTCCTGATAGGCTTGGGCTTCCTGTGTTCGGCACGAACACCTAACACAAATCCATCAATAATAACCCATACCACTAAAGGGTTATTATTGAACTACCGCACCAATCTCATATTACAATATGGGCTCCTTCTTATCATGAGTGTGTTAATCTCCCTGTGTTTAAGATATCGTATGTCGTTAATTAATTGAGTTACTGACAACCCAATTAATTAGCATCTGATTCCAAGAGTAGTACCACTCAACTTTATTATCATGCTAGACTAAGTCCACCTGCAGGGTTTACATGATAATCCTTATGAGCTTCTCAAAGGGACATCATCAACCTAAATAATTAGGACACAATTTTTTTCTATAATCAACGACACACCATATAAATAGTACTATTTCCCAACTTATCGGACTTATTGATTTAACGAATAAATCTCACCCATTGATAAGTTAAAGAAATAAATACTAAGTATACGTACATGTTATATAGGGATTAAGAGGACACACATCTATAATAACAGAGGGTTTGTTCTTTTATATAGTCAGTATAAATCGAACAACCTCAAATTGTCCTGCTCAATACACACATAGTGTACTAGTGTAATTTTATAGTCAAGACAAACTAATACCAAATTACACTACAACCATTCTAATGGTTTGTCCCAATCCATCTTGGTTGTGAGCTGCTATTTATAATTTATAAGGAACCGATAACATGATATGTTGTGTGACACTACATACCATGTTATCAACAATATAAATTAAATGGACAACTGCATTGACATATATATAAATGCAGACATTTGACCAAAGTGATTCTCATTTCAAAATATTTCAAAACAGATGTTCATACAAAAGCTAGACTTATAGTATACATCCCAACATGTTTTAGACATACAAATCTATTGTGATCGTTCAAGAGGTATTCTTAGACTTTCACAATAAGCCTATATTGAAAAGGTACTTATAAGATATGATATGCAGAATTGTACATCTGATGACACGCCTATGTCAAGAGGTGACAAGTTCAGCTTGCAGCAGTGTCCACGACTTAAACTTGAAATAAAGGAGAATGAACAATTCGCATATGCGCCAGCAGTGGGAAGTCTCATGTATACACAAGTTTGTATTCGACCAGATATAACATTTATAGCAGGGATGTTATGCAGATATGTAAGTAACCCAGGACCATCGCACCAGAAAGTGATAAAGAGAGTGATGTGGTATTTGCAAAGAACTAAAGAATATATGCTTACGTATCAGATATCAGATCATCTGGAGGTGATTGGATATTCAGACTCCGATTTTGTTGGATGCTTACATAGTAAGAGATATACTTCGGACTATATTTTCATGTTTGTTGGAGGGGCTATATCTTAGAAGAGCGTTAAACAGACTAGTAGCACTTCTACTATGGAGGCAGAGTTGGTAGCATGCTATGAAGCATCTAATCATGAGATTTGACTACATAACTTCATCACAACATTACAGATAGTTGATGACATTGACGGACCACTGAGTATCTACTGTGATAATAAAGCCGCAGAACTTTGTGGCAAGAACAATCGTAATTCGTCAAAGTCCAAGCACATCGATATCAAGTTTCTAGCGGTTAAAGAAAAAGTTCATAGTAGTCAGATTATGGTAGAGCATATCAACACAGATTCCATGTTGGTTGATCCACTCACCAAATGCTTGGTGCCTAAGGTGTTTAATGCGTATGTTGTGGATACGAGAGTTATTCTTTTCGAAGAAGAACTCATCTAGTGGGAGTTTGTATTTATTTTATTCTCTATATTTGATAATAAAGATAAACATTTTATTTTGATTATTGTACGTATTTAAAGTTCAAAACATTAATGAGAATTTATATGTTTGTTTGACACTTTGACTGTGATATCATTATTTACTATTGTTGTTTAGCATTTAGTATTTGTAAATATGATACAGATTCCTTTTAGAATCATAAAGTTGATCGTGATTTACTATTACAGTTTAGCATAAAATATTTCACAAATATTATCTGACCTCTTTTAAGGTCATCTTAGGACTAGTTGAAAATTGACATGTAACAATCGCATTTCATGTAATTTTCACTCTACACATCTATATCTTGATCTATGTCATTAATGACATTGGTATTGTGATTACTGTTGGGGCTTGTTATGATTATATATAGTAGTTATGACCTCTTAGTTCTATACCAATGAAGTTAACGAATCAGATTGTTTACAGGGGTATTCTATACCCATAAAGTTTGATATCAACTGAAGTTTTACTTGTATTTCATATATAACTCACAAATAGCCCAAGTGGGAGATTGTTGGTTATTATCTCTAATTGGTGGACTTAATTATAAGTTGTGTATATGAGTACAAATCGAATCTATTAAAGTGATCTAACTTAGGCTTATTGGGTTTCGGTTATTGGATGTAGATCTTGTATGTGTAGAACATATAGTCCCGCTTCTATTATCATCTATGGGTTGATAATAGATGCTCATTATATATAGGGTTGATCCCCAAGGGTTTAGGATTTTAATTTTGACAGAGCTTTTGGTTCCCCATTGACCTAAAGCATTTCGGTACCGTCACTCCTAAGCCCCTTGGAAGACCTTCCTTTTCTTTTTGCTGCATCTTCTTCCACAAAGATTATTTCTGGACGACGCTAAAGACAAAGATGACTTTTCAATTAGGTTTCTTATCATATTTGTTTATGTATTTATCTTTCTGATGACAGGTTCTCGATAAAACGATGATTCATACTCATATATTCTTGTATTTTCTATATATACAAATTCTTATTTTGACTGTCTAGAATTCATGCGACTTATGTTTTTAAGAATCATCAACTAAATGATACACTAGTTATAAAAATTTAGAACAAAATTTTATTTATAAATATAATCATCGTTAAGTTTTGTTAATAAAAAAAATTAGTAGTAGTCTAATATTATATAATGAACTCAAAATCAGTAGCTCTAATGTCACATATTTGTACTTATATTAGTCAACTTGGTATCAAATCATATGGCTACCTATCTAGTCTAATACTGATTTTGTGTACTTATATATGATTGCGAGCCAGTGATTCAATCAAATTTACGCTTAATTACTAAACAAAAATAAATCAATGACAAATCCTGATACACTCATTGAATGCCTATATAAAATTATCTAAGAACCCATTTTCAACACTAACAATTTTTCAAAACACCTTTAATGATTACAACAGTAGAATATATATCATATATAATTGAAGGTAATGAAGGAAGATTTCGTGAAACTCTGCTTCGTAAACGTGTCAATTTTTCGAGATGTTTCTATCGCCAACAGTTTTATTATTATCGTGGGTCCTTCATGTTCCTTACATCAACGTGGATTACCTCGAGAAATAGCAATGATAGAGCTTTTACAAATATTTGTAATTCGTGATCTAATCAGACAACATGTTGCTTCTAACATAATAATTAACATAGTTAATCACAAGGAGTATGACTACACTCAAAAGTACTTGTAAGTGGAAGAAGCCCTAGAACCCCTTTTATAGTATGATGATGTTAGGGATAGATGAAGTAAGAGACAAGTATTGATGTAGTCTCGTATTGTACATCTGAAGGACTTATAAAGGACAGTCCGATGTACGAAATTTTCATTAATACATGGTCTCAAGAAAAGATCGAACCACATTGAGTCGTACACACAACCTTATCTTGTATTGTGCAAGTGGTTTGTTTTCACGTCTTGAATCCGTGACCTCAAGGTCATATGACAATAATTTTACTATTACGGCAAGACTCTTCTATATGAAGGACTTATAATTTTGGTTATTCAACTTAATGTACTTACATTCACCTATAAAAAAACACACCCGTAACGATCATAATAGTCATGATTCTAATAGCAATTAATCAATTAATAATTAGCATGATATCAATATAGTTAAACACTACTATATATTTGGTGTCAATTATTGATAAGTGATAAATGATGAATGTGACAATTATAGCCTGAGTATAAATATTTTCTAGTACTCATGATTCATTCTTTAATTAATTAAATGGCCCATTCATGAAAAGCAGATGCTCAACATCAATATTATCTTAAATTCATGCATCAATTAATATCCAGTCCAGGTGTTTCAAATCCATCTCGAGTTTGCATGTATTTTAGGGCAAAGACAGATGGGTAGGTCTCCAAATGCTGGTGGATATATTATAAAAATAAGCTGATGATGATTAATATATTCGATGCGAATCTCAGGATGATCTTTGCAGCAACTCTCTGATCACTTGTTGACTAATAGCAACGTCATACCATAGATAATAATCCTGTCAAGGATTAATTAATTAATTAATTAATTGATTGATTAATTAAAGAATGAATGATAAACCTGCCATGTTTTACGTAGTTGCTTCTTTTATTATATTATAAGGATTTGGAAGACCAATCGCTCCTCGTAGAGTGGGAGTTGCAGGTAGGAGTTTGGATGGGGTTTAGGGTTTGTAGTTTAGGATTTAGGGTTTAGGAAGGTGGCCAATGAGGTAACGAGACGTAGCGGGAACCTCTTCAAATTATCAACCTGCTCTCTGTCAATCGCACATTGTGTCATCCACGTTTCGCAGCTAGCTTCGATCGATATTACTTAACTCCACAGTAGTGCTTTTCGCATTTGTTTCCATGTTTCTGAAATTTAATAATTAATTGTTTAGAGAAATCAAATTGATTTTGATATTTGAGTTGGAATTTGAAAAATATATATATATGAGGTATTTCGAATTAGTTTTGAAGTTTAAATTAAAATATAAATACTTTTGGCTCGGTTCGAAATAAAATTTAAACTCGAGTACGATTTGAATTGTTCCAACCTGATTTGAACATAATTGAATTATATTTTGTAATATGATTTAAATTCGAATATATTTAAATTAAAATGGTATAAAACGGCAAAAATCAATAGAGCTTTAAATTAAAATTATATAAAAGGACAAAAATTTAAATTTAAATTCTACATTATTATCTTCTACCATACACATTAATTCCTGAATTTATCGATTAATTGTATATGAATAAGACAAGTATATTATAGCAACTACGAAATTATAGTTGCTATAATATTATCTTTGTTAAATGTGAATATTATCGAACAAGATCAGTTCGGGTTGTTTAACTGAATGCTACAACTATACATTAGCAATTACGATTTCATAAGCTGTGACGATGTGAAATTATCTTGTTCATATAATTGGTTGACTAGTTCAGAATTTGCTATGTATGACTGTAGATAATAATGTTGAACAATGTACTTGAGGGTAGGAGTCTAAACGAATCGAGTCAGTTCGTGAGCTTTTCAAGCCGGTTCAAAAAATATTCGATTCACATTCAAAATTATTGAATTTGAACATATTCAACAATTTTTCGAGCCGAATTTGAACCCATAATATTTTGTTCGATTGTTTATAAGTTACTTGTGAGCTGAATTCAAATCGAATTATATAACTTTTTACACAATTCTAACTTAAATATATTCAAATTAAAATTTGAATAATTCGAATCGAATCTAAATTTTAGATATTTCGAATATGGTTCAGACACTCCCTCAATTTTTAAGAATAAGAAATGTATGGGATATAGGAATAGGGGTGAAAGAGAGGTAAATGGGAGGTAACAACATGGTGGCCTCCCCCTCAGCATAAATACCTATATTTCATCCTTTTGATATGAATTCTTGGCTCTGTCCTTGTTTGTATTTTTAAGTTTCGAGTCGAGTTTCGAATATCATGTATACTTTTCAAGTTCGAACTCAAATATTAATTTTTTTATACTATTCTACTCGGTTCGATTCATTTGCATCCCTACTTGAGAACAGTTGTATCATCTTAGGAGGCGCGGGCAGGTTTTGATAAAAAAAATGGAAATTGGGTCCTTTGATTTTTGCCTTAAAAATAATCAGAGTTCTTAAGCTACTCGTTCGAACGAAATATTATGCATTCAAATTCGTCTCGAACAAATTATCGAATATATTCTAGTTATGTTGGTATATTCCAAACACGTACGGGAGTTAAATAGAACAGACTAATTCAAAATTAAAACAAACTCGCAAATACACTTCATCGGGTTGCTCCCCTAATTAATATAACATCTTAGACAATCCCGCGAACGGGAATTAAATGAAAAACTATGACTAAACGATCATGGAAATATTACAACTACAAGCCATGCACGGCCATCGCTAGCTAGCTAGCTCTTGATTGCGGTTTCATCTTTATGATCCGGCCGGAGCCAGGCGGAGTTGGAGGTCTAACTCTAACGCCTCCTCCGCCCTCGCCGTCTTGCTCTGGCCGGATACGCTGAGCCTTTCCGAGGACGGCTCGCCGTGAAAATGGCCGGTGGCCGAGCAGGTGCGCTCGGGGATAATCGCCGAGAGACGAGTAGACGTGAAGGACGGCCGCGGTTGCGGTGGCGCCGGCGCGTCGCGTGAGAAGTAGATCCACCCGGAGGCGGCCGGAGGGTACTCCTGGAAGAGGTGCGGTGGCGGCTCGAGGGCCGGCAAAATCGTGTTTCTGGGGAGCAAGCCGGTCCCTCCGCCGCCGCCGTGATGGATCCGGTAGTAGTAGCGCTGCCGCATCTGGGCGGCGCGCTTCAGCTTCTGTCGCTCTCTCTTGTGGGCGTTCTGGTGGCCGCCCAGCGCCTGCGAGTTGGCGAACTCGCGGCCGCAGTACTGGCAGTCGTACTTCCTGCAGACTGGCTTGCCGGCGGCGGCGATCGTCGTGGTGGAGGACGAGGAATCGGAGTCCGGACAAATCTTCTCCGCCTCGGAAACGGCGCCGATCCCCAACAGCTTTGTCGTCATTCCAGTTACTCGGCAGATGAAAATATGGAGAGGAAGAGGAACAAGATTGAGTTGGTGTGTTTATATATATAGAGAGAATTTTTGTAAGGAAATTAACTGGATTTAATTATTCAAGGATCAACAAAGTAAAAAATTCTCATTATATAAATAAATAAATAAATCATGGAAAAATAAAAAGAACTCTAATAGGCTTTATAACACGTGATGGAATTTGAAGGGTTGGGACATCCCCAGAGAATTAAAGGGATGGACATATGAAGTGAAGCCCTTAGATTGCGGCGCCTGTCTCGGCCTTTAATTATTTTTTTAAATTGGTTATCTTAATTTTATGATGCCTCCCAGCGGCATGGTTCCATTACATGCATTGTACATGAACTAAGTCTCCGGATCTATAATATGATATTTAGAATATCATTTAGATATTCATGATAACTTGATCATTAATTATGATATATTTATAATTTTTTTTAAATAAGGTGTGTAATCAAAAGATATTAGACTTCTAAAAAATGTGAAACCGTCACATCAACGGCCCCCTAGAACCGGTCTCACGGATATGGAGAGAGATAAATGCAGGTACACAGCTGAAAGCGCATAGCCGGGACGCTAATCCCAGACAAAAAAATATTAGACTTCTAGATTATCCATCGCGTGTACTTCTTGATTTACCATAAGAGAATATTTTATAGGACCCAATAGATCACCTCAGGATTAGTTAGTGAAATTAATTGGATTTTTTATTGTGCATAAACTAGAGGGTCGAGTTGTACTCAAATAGGAATTGTTAATAGAGAGGTATATTTTAATTTTCGATAAGTAGTATTTAAGTAGAAAAGCTGTTTTGGATTATTTTATATCGTCTGTCTTGAAAGAAATAAAACATATCCAGGAATTAAAGTTAGGATCTGCCATAATTCAAGACAGTCTTTGTCTTAATCCGTATTTGGTCTCAAACAATTAAAGTGAAAAGTGTCGACGAAGGAAAAGCTTATATGTGCAGAATTAGCTTTTTGGAAACTCGAATCTATATAAAAAGAAGTTTAACATTTTAATATAATCCTAAATATTATGAGTAATTAATTCCTACAGTTGTTTAAATTAATCAAATAATTTAATCAATTTAAATCATTTAATTTTATTATTATTAAATCATTTACTATTTACCCTCTTAATTACTTGACAACTCAAATTTACAATTTAATTGTTTTTCTAATTACTAATAAATTAAAATTATTCTCAATCAATCAATTAAAACTTTTCTTCGTCCTTTTGAGTTACAACATTTAATTAATTAATCCGTACCTTTTGTTTGTTCCTTTTTTTTTTCAATGGAAATTAAACAATTCTTCTCGCCCTTTATCAGCTTCCTTATCTATCACGATGCAAATCAGTGTTACTTTTCTTCTTTCCCCTTCATCTTCTCCTTGACAATGCAAAATCAATAGAAACTTCATAAACTTTAGGAAGGAAAACTTTGGTTACTTTTTCTTCTTTTCCCTTCGTATTCTCCCTCATCTTGGCAGACTGTAATTGCTCGATAGAGGCAACCAGGGAAGGATCCAAGAAGAATTGGACTATAGCTTAGGATAGCTTGGATCCATTTCTGGCTAAGGTTGATTAAATCTCTATGATTTAACCACTTCTATAGTGTGGAGATACGCTAGAGCAGACGCTAAGTTGATGACTTCATAGTTCGCCAGTATATAAACTAAAAAGTAAAATTAAAAAGATATTTTCATATTTAACGAATCATCAAATGAATATCTTTTATAAAAAGTATTTTTATTTTAAAAGTTGTTATAGCCGCTACAACTAACTATTATAATGTGTAGTAGCTACAGAGTAATTGTTATAATGTTGTATTTTACTTCCAGCTCTATTGTATCAGCTACGACTAATTGCTAGTAACAATTACTCTTTAGTTGTTGATGCACCGTGAATTTAAGTAGCTATTATAACTATTTTAGAATAATTTTGATAAAATTTAAATAATTTTTACTAAGTTGATAAAAAATATTTTAATATAATAATATTATTCATGATTTATGATTTAAGGTTAAGATTTTAGTGTTTAGTTATAATTGTATAACAAGTATCTTAAATAGTTGTTACAATGTGATCAATTTAAAGTGATGTTAATGAAATTTAAGTAATTTTGATAAGATTGATAAAAAATATTTTAATATAATAATATTTTGTATATGATAATTTTTTATTAAAGTGAAATAGTTAAATTTTTATAGTAATTTGTAATAGACATTGTAACTAAATTAAAAAAAAGACTATCTTAGAAAACATCGGATAGGTATCTTTTTTTATAAATGTCCTTTGATGATTTATATAATTTAAAATGCCTTTTGATTATTTCTTAAAATAAAAGACCATGGTAGATAGGATAGCTTGGAGTTAAAATTTGGATACATATACTAGTGTCAGATCTGACTCAAATATATGTGAGCTAACCTAGGGCGGTATGTAAACGCATGCCACGTGTGTTTTTAGCATGCGGTCATTTGGTAGAAGGCATATGACCAGCACAAGGAACGTAGCCAGTACACTTTGATAACAGTGTACGGTAGCTAGATGGTAAATACTGACTATTATATCATAAAAAATAGACCGTATATAACCAAAACGGTACAATATGCTCTATTGCAGTGGAATATACCAACAACTTTTGTCTATCAAAATCAGTTTGTTGTACAATTGTAGCCTGGATGGACTTACTATACCAGCACAAATGCAAATATCATTAAAAGTTTACAGCAAACTCATCCAGTATTCAGTATAATATATTTGTCAAAAAATTTTCTCTAAATAGTGGGTATAATTAAAAGATACTGGACTTCTGGACTGATCACCGCGTGCGCTTCCGATTTTACCTGATAACCGGTGGAAAAATTCTATGGGGCCGAGTAGGTCACTCTCAGAGATAATCAATAAGACTAACTGGAATTATCATTTTTTATACTATTGGAGGATATTGGATATAGTCCAGTTAGTTATCATACGATATATTTATAGAATTGAGTAAGGGTCAAATTCTGATAAAACCCGAGGAATTATTCTTCCATGTGATGACTAACTTTGGTTTCCTGATTTACTCTTTTTTAATAGTGTGGAACAGTCGTGGGGCCGCCAGGGTAACAAATTTTACCTTTTTTTTTGCAAAACTATTGGAGGAGGTTGGCGCGGGGACTATGATGTAGCGGAAGAACGTCAAGTTGTCACCCAGGCGCCCACGGTCCTTAACTACGGAGCATTTGCAGAGATTATTTTTTCTCCGAATGGGGCGTGCAACTATGCATGAAATGTTGGGCTTCTGGGTAGTCCACCATGAGTGCTTTCCGATTTATCTTGACGGTCGATGAAAAATTTTCGTGAAATTATACCTGTCATCTTAAATTCAATGTTATTTGGTTCATCACTATTAGAGGAGGTTGACCAAGAGAAGAAGTCTTTCAATTTTTTTTTAATTTTAGTACCTTCATAGCTAGCAATTGGACTGCAACCCATTGGTAGGAAATGGAGGGTACAACACAATACATTTTGAAATCGAAACTCAGTCATTTTAAGAAGAAACTCAAATAATTGAATCAGCTCCATTTTAAGCGCATCAAGGAGAAAGCTAGCCGTGCACAAGACGAACGTCATCACTTGCAAGAAGCTGGGTTCACAGAGGAAGTCTTTGAGAATAATTATAAACACGTAAAGACACTGGCAACCTAACTTAGTAATGCAAACTATCTATTCTGTGCACATAAAGTAAAAAACCAAGTATTTTAAGGAAGCAGATAGGAACACAAGTTTTTTCCATGCACTGGTCAAGCAGAATAACCGAAGAAGAGAGATAGTTGTGCTTGAAAAGCCGGATGGAGGCCAAACAACCACTAGGAGTGAAATTGTGGTTGAATTCATTGATACTTATGAGGGTCTTTTTGGCACTTGCATTTAATGTCAACCTATACAGTTGCTTTGACTTTGGGAGAACACTCTCCACGGATCAGCAGGAAGCATGCACTCTTTAGCATTGGTGATCAGAAAGCACCCAACCCAAACGGATATGGAGCGAAATTCTTTAAGTATGCATGGATACCGCCAAGGATGATTTTGTAAAGGCGGTTCTGGAATTCTTCAAGAATGGCAGGTTGCTAAAGCAGTGGAACCGCTCGCACATATCACTAGCGCCCAAATCAGATCATGCCAGCAAAGTAACTGACTATAGGCCTATCTCTTATTACACTGTCTTCTACAAGGTCATATCCAAGCTGCTAGTTACCAATCTTGCCAGAGTTGTAGAGCGCCACTTCCATCCAGCGAATACTGCTTTTGTAAGTGTTTGCAAAAGATGTTTGACACATTCAACTGGGAATTCCTATTGGAAGTGCTTGCAAGTCTTAGGTTCTTCGACACCTACATTACTTAGATATGAGAATGTGCCACTACCACATCCTGCTCACTTGGCATTAATTGTGGTATGTATGACTACTTTAGGGGTGCACGAAAGATCAGACAAGGAGATCCACTCTCCCCATATTTGTTTAGATTATTCATGGAGTACATGACACGTGTTAAATCAGAGCACTAGATGAGCTTACTTCCATTTCATCCGAAATATGGGGAACTCAGAATTGCACACTTATGCAGATGACCTGCTACTATTCTCTAGATGTGACACTACTTTAGTTAGCATTCTTATGGACTATCTTAAGAGGTTTGGGAAGATGGCTAGTTTGAGAGCAAACTTGGGCAATCAAATATCTTCATCTTCATGATTGGGATGGATGCAGCCACTAGACAAGCCTTACTTAGCATTACAGGATTTCAGCTTGGAGAGATGTCTTTCAAATACTTGGGGATATCAGTGGCACAAAAAAGTTGAATATAGCTGACTATACCTCCTTGATTGATGCCTTTGCAAAAAAGATCAACGCTCTGTTGGGACCGAAAAGTAGCTAGAGGGGGGGGGGGGGGGGGGAATAGCTCTTCGCGTGCTCGTCGTTGGCGTTGCTCGTTTCTTTGATGGTATGCAGCGGAAATATAAGAAACAAAAGCATACAACGCTAACAAGGTTGATTTACTTGGTATCCACCTCACAGGAGGTGACTAGTCCAAGGATCCACACCTACACACACACCCTCCACTAATAAAACTCTCCTTTATGGTAACTACCAAGGGCGGAGAAGCCCTACAAGACTCAATACAAGAAGAAAGGGAAAGGTAATGAAATACAAGCTTACAAGCTTACAATGAGAGCAAAAACCCTAACCCTAGTTTCTTCTTCTTGCTTTGATCCGCCTCTTAACTTGGAAGAACCTCCAAGAGCCTTCAAGAACTGGCGATCTCGAGCTTGAGAAGAGCTGTGGAGAAGCTGGTGAAGATCTGAAATGAATCGGTGAAGAGATGCCGAAGGAAATGAACGCCTGCGGCTTAAATCGACGCTAACGGTCGAATCCCGATCGATTGGAATGCTCCCAATCGATCGGGGAGACTTTGGATCGATCCACGGATCGATCCAGAGTGCCTCTGTGCTCTGGAAAAACGCCTGGATCGATCCACAGATCGATCCAGCGCTTATCGCGCGAAGCAGCAGCGTCCCAATCGATCCACTATTCGATTGGGACCTCTGGATCGATCCACCGATCGATCCAGAGGGGTTCTGTTCACTAGGACTTCCCAATTGCCTAGCTTCACTCACTAGGCCTTTCACCTGGCTTCACTCACCAGGATTTTCCTCCTGCCTAGCTTCACTCACTAGGTTTTTCCTTCTACCTAACATCCCAGTTAGGACTTCCCAGTCAAGTATCCGGTCATCCTTGACCTACTTGACTCTTCTTCAATCAACCTTGCATTGTCAAACATCGAAACTCAAACCAAGACTCAAGCTTGGTCAACCAGGTCAACCTTGACCTGAGGGATGTTGCACCAACAATCTCCCCCTTTTTGATGTTTGACAATACCAACACTATCACTTACAATACCACATGTAAGTTAGGCTAATCCCATAGCCTAAACCTTCTTCATGCCACTAGGTAATGAATACATAAGTTAAGCCCTTCATTCTCCCCCTAAGAGGGCAAACTCCCTCTAGGTGATAAAAGCCTAACTTACTCCCTTTCATTCTCCCCCTATTGGCACACATCAAACCATGCCCCATTTTTGGGCACACATCAACAAATTCACTTGTTGAAAACTCTCCCCCTGAAGAGTTGCTCATCGTTGTTCACAACTTCACTCGTTATGATCAACACGATAATGAATGTCCCATACCCTTCATTATCCTTAACCCTACATTCTCCCCCAATGTAGGCAAATGCCCATCCTTGAGCATTATCCACTTGAAACCACTTGAACAATGAGGATATCCACTCCTCATTAAGGTTCAAACGCTCAACCTTGAGCATGTTCTTAACGGAAGGTTAACCACCTTCCAAGGTTCATGAAAAATAATTTTTATGTCTTTAAAGAGTCCCTCCCCATAAAGACATGGTGGTAACTTCTGTCATTGCACCAACAATGACTTGGAATCCCTAAAACTTTAGGAAACCCAATTTTAGAAGTTTTGAGGTTCAAATATTCAAAATTTGAAACAAACCTCAACCAAAACTTCAACTTAGCCTTCCTTAACCAATCCATCCTTGTTTTCCATACGAAAACACCCGTTTTATGTATACAAATGTATTTTCAGGGGTTTGGAATGGTTACCTAAACTAAAATAGGTTCAAAGATGCTGAAATCTGACCTTCCCAGCCAAAATCAACATCTTCGATCGATTGGAGTTGGGTTCTAATTGATTGACCCATGCTGAATCGATCCACTGATCGATTCAGTCTTCTTGGATCGATCGTCTGATCGATCCAATGAGCTTCTGCTCGCGAGAAATGCCTTCTCAATCGATCGGCTGATCGATTGAGGCACTCCAATCGATCCACTGATCGATTGAAGGTATGAAATTGCTGAAATTCAATTTCAGCCAATTTCAGAAACCCCTAAAAAATTCTACAAGATTCCAAAAATCATAAAAATTTGTGTAGACATTATTTAGGGTATAATTTATCATGGAAAAATAGTTTTCTATGAAAAAACATCATATTTTCAAGGATTGACACAAACTTGAGAACTTGCAAAAACTTTAGTGTTTTCTTCAAGTTTGTGTCCAACTATTCAATGGTGATTACTATCAAAAGATAGCCTTCACCAAGGTTTTCCAAAATCATTTTAAAAACATTTTCAAAACCAATATCCCACCATGTTCCTTGGGCTTAATGCATATGACTTGTACATTAGCTTTCCCAATGATGGGAAAACACATAACTATGTGTTTTGATGAACTTAAAACTCAAAGAAATGTACTAAATCAACATGTTGAGTCTTGTTCATCATCCTAACATCTCACTTGTATCTATTGTGCAAAAAACACATACAAGTCATCTTATAGGTCTTTGTGAGATGTAAATTTTGATTTTGCCCTAATCTAGGGATCATGCATATCTATTTAGGCATTTTGAGTGGTAAACATCCACCAAGGATGTTACTTGTTGATTCCACTTGTTTATAAATGGCATTTGTCTTTAATTTTAAGGAAATAAACATAATGCATGATAATGTTATGACATACATCAAAAAGAAATAATTTTCAAAAGAAAATTTTCTTATAACTACATGATGTATGCATGACATGACATGGTATTTTTGTATTTTCATGATAAGGCATGAGTGCAAAAATAAAACATGATGTCATGGCATATAATGGGCAAACAATCATGGCAAAGTCTAGCATAAATAAGATACCTAGATTACCTATCTAAGTATCGTTAATCTTAGCTAATCCTAAAACTTAAACCCTAGATTGCCCAAAGTGCTTCAAGAGAGTGCCAAAACCTAAATGGGCATTTCTAATTCTCTTGATTAATTTATGCCAATTGAAATTAAGCTTATTCCACAAATGTTGGCATATTTCATTTTTTCACAAGAGTAGCACTTTAAATTAAGGCTCAAATTGCCTTTAATTTCCTAAGAACATACCAAAATCCCAACAATCCCAAACTGGTAGGTCTTATGATTTTCCAATATGTGCCATTTTAAAATAAAACAAAAACTTCTCAAATTTGGCACATTTTACTCTTTTAAGGAGTAAATCATAAATCCATTTCATTTTCAAAAGTTGATAATAACTTTGAAAATGCTCCTTGAGTGTTAATTTCTTCAAAGTTGGGTTAACTACCCTTCTTCTTAGAGTTGACACTCTCTAACCCATCTATGGGGTAGAGAAGATGCTCCTAGGAACCCAAAACCTATTGGCGCTCCTTGGATGCTCTAGGTATTCACTAGGGATAACTTCCCTAGATACCTTCCTAGTGACCTTGTTTGACTTTTTAGAAGCCTTGGTCACTTTTTCTAAGTCAACCCTAGGGATTGCTTCCCTTGTGACCTTGTTAGTGATTTTCTTAGCCTTTTTAGAGGTCTTAGTCACGTTTGTCGTTGCAAAGATACTTCTAGGGATAACTTTCCTTGTATCCTTGACTTGACCTCTAGACTTAGGGTTGGTTCCATAGCTATATGGAACCCTATGGTAAGTAGGTACATCCTTTTTGATTTTAGGTTTGTATCCCAAACCTCTATGGCCCTTGGATGACCCTTGTAGTACTCCTAAACCTAAGTTTTGCTCATTTTGCCATTTTAGGATATTTTCCATCCTTTTTAGGGTCTTTTCTAGTTTGTCAAGTCTTGACCTCAAGACTTGATTGTCCATCACTAAGTCCTTAGTTTTTGATTTTCCATTAAATCCATGAGTATTTTTATTTCTAGGCTTATAGTTATTGACCTTAGTGTTCTTGCCTAGATTTTTATCTACATTCCTAGCCCTAGGTGTAGTGGTTTTAGCATGAAAAGCTACATGATTTTCTTCAACTTTATCATGCCTCCTATTTTTATGGTAAATAGCATTAAAATGATATAGATTAGTACTAGCATGCTCTTTACCATAATTTAAAGGGGTAGGCTCAATAAAAGTTACCTTCTTTTTTACCTTGGAGGCTCTCCCTAGAATTGAGCTTCCTCCAAGAGCCTTGACCACCTTCTTCTTCCCCTTAGGGCATTGACTTCGGTAATGCCCCTTTTGATTGCACAAGAAGCACACAATGTGCTCCTTCCTCTTCTTTGTTCCGGGGATGGTCTCCTTGGGCTTCTCCTTGCTTTTTTGTGCCACTTAGCCCTTCTTCTTGGCCAATTTAGGGCATTTACTTTTGTAATGCCCTTTTCCCCTACATTCAAAGCATATAATATGGTTTTTATTATTAATTGAAATTGTTATACCTTTGCTTGTAGGGGTGGCATCTTCTCCTTTTGATCCGGAGGTAGAAGCTTCCTCTTGATCCGAAGATGATACTCCTCCATTTGATTTTGCTTGACTTGTGGAGGTGGAAGCTTCATCATACTCTTCTTCTTTTGACCCGGATGTAGAAGCTTCTCCTTCTTCTTGATCCGTGTCACCAAAGATTGCTCCCCCTTAATCCTAGAGGTGGAGGCTTCATCATCTTGTACATGGAACAAGGAGTATGCTCCCTTCTTGTTCCCTTCATTGCATTCCCTCGAAGATGAAGCTTCTTCTTGAACTTCTTCTTCGGAAGTTGAGCATCTCTCAACTTCTGAGTCCTCATTTAGATCTTGCTCCAATGAGTCGCCCTCTTTGGATTCCTCTTGATTCGGTACAGTGGAGGGGATCTCATGAATTGATGCCAACTTTTTCCAAAGCTCCTTGGAATCCTTGAATTCTCCAACTTGAGCCAAAATATTGCTTGGCAATAAGTTGACCAAAAGCTTAGTCACTTTATCGTTTGCCTTGCTCCTTTGAACTTGCTCTTGACTCCATTTGCTTTTCTTGAGAGGCTTGCCCTTGGAGTTTGTTGGAGCTTCAAATCCTTCCATGAGAGCAAACCATTGCTCTATCTCCATCATCAAGAAATTTTCGATTCTTGATCTCTAAGAATCGAAGCTTGTAGATGTGTACGATGGAGCCACCCTTGTGTCAAATCCAAGTCCATCTTGGAATTGCATCTTGAAGTTGAGCTTCTTGAATTCTTTGACTTTGATGAATTTGCTCCAACTTCTTCACCCTCTAGCTTTGCTTGTTTTGTTTGCCCCTTCCGACGATGATTCCGGTGAAGAGCGGCCTCGCTCTGATACCACTTGTTGGGACCGAAAAGTAGCTAGAGGGGGGGGGGGGTGAATAGCTCTTCGCGTGCTCGTCGTTGGCGTTGCTCGTTTCTTTGATGGCATGCAGCGGAAATATAAGAAACAAAAGCATACAACGCTAACAAGGTTGGTTTACTTAGTATCCACCTCACAAGAGGTGACTAGTCCAAGGATCCACACCTACACACACACCCTCCACTAATAAAACTCTCCTTTATGGTAACTACCAAGGGCGGAGAAGCCCTACAAGACTCAATACAAGAAGAAAGGGAAAGGTAATGAAATACAAGCTTACAAGCTTACAATGAGAGCAAAAACCCTAACCCTAGTTTCTTCTTCTTGCTTTGATCCGCCTCTTGACTTGGAAGAACCTCCAAGAGCCTTCAAGAACTGGCGATCTCGAGCTTGAGAAGAGCTGTGGAGAAGCTGGTGAAGATCTGAAATGAATCGGTGAAGAGATGCCGAAGGAAATGAACGCCTGCGGCTTAAATCGACGCTAATGGTCGAATCTCGATCGATTGGAATGCTTCCAATCGATCGGGGAGACTTTGGATCGATCCACGGATCGATCCAGAGCGCCTCTGTGCTATGGAAAAATGCCTGGATCGATCCACGGATCGATCCAGCGCTTATCGCGCGAAGCAGCAGCGTCCCAATCGATCCACTGATCGATTGGGACCTCTGGATCGATCCACCGATCGATCCAGAGGGGTTCTGTTCGCGGGGACTCACCGGATCGATCGGCCGATCGATCCAGATCTTCTGGATCGATCCACTGATCGATCCAGATCTGCTGGATCGATCCACGGATCAATCCAAACCTACTGGATCAATCGGCTGATTAATCTAGATCTTGGTTTTTGCCCAAAACCAAGTCCAAAGCCCCCTAAACCAACATCTAGTCAACCATGACTTGTTGGTACATAAGACCTAGCATCCGGTCACCCTTGACCAGCTAGGACTCTCTCACCAAGTGTCTGGTCAATCCCTTTGACCCACATGGACTTTTCTCTTCTTGCCAAGTATCCGGTCACTCCCTAAGACCTACTTGGACTTTTCTTCCTCGTGCCAAGTATCCAGTCAATCCCTTTGACCTACTTGGACTCTCACCAGATGTCTGGTCAACCTTGACCCATCTGGATTTCTCTTGCCTGGCTTCACTCACCAGGACTTTCCCAATTGCCTAGCTTCACTCACTAGGTCTTTCACCTGGCTTCACTCACCAGGATTTTCCTCCTGCCTAGCTTCACTCACTAGGACTTCCCAATTGCCTAGCTTCACTCACTAGGTCTTTCACCTGGCTTCACTCACCAGGATTTTCCTCCTGCCTAGCTTCACTCACTAGGACTTCCCAATTGCCTAGCTTCACTCACTAGGCCTTTCACCTGGCTTCACTCACCAGGATTTTCCTCATGCCTAACTTCACTCACTAGGTCTTTTCTTCTGCCTAACATCCCAGTTAGAACTTCCCAGTCAAGTATCCGATCTTCCTTGCCCTACTTGACTCTTCTTCAATCAACCTTGCATTGTCAAACATCGAAACTCAAACCAAGACTCAAGCTTGGTCAACCAGGTCAACCTTGACCTGAGGGATGTTGCACCAACACGCTCGGCCCAAAAACACTCTAACTTATATAGGTAAAGATTAGTTAATCAAGTCAGTCTTCTAGGGAGTTAGAATACTACTGAATGTCAATATTGTTATTGCCTGGTGGGGTAATAAACCAGATATACAACCTTGGCCCAAGCTTCCTATGACAACCAAAAGGCCTCCAATTGCTTGGTTGGAGATGTATAAGCCCAAAGAGGAAGGGGGGCTGGTGATGCACACAACTTAATGTATGGAATGATGCGCTCTAATTAGATAAAGTACTATATAGAATACAAGATAAGTAGGATGCACAGTGGATCAGATGGGTGCATCACACATACTTGTAGAGTGTAGATATTTTGCATTGGAAGGTGAAGCACATAGATTCACCGTTGATTAAGAAATTCGTCCAGATCAGAGACAGATGGTGATATCACTGGGGCTTGCAGATTTAGCGCATCAAAAATTGACAGGGTGGTTGCATTGTATAGTCAACACCACAAGGGCATCAATGCAGCATATGATTTCTTCTGAGATGCTAGAGCTCACAAACCATGGGCAGGGATAGTACGAAGGAAACATGTACTTCCTACTCACTCATTCATGCTATGGCTACTAGGGCACCATAGGTTACCTACCAGGGATCAATTGGAGAACCTAGCAGATGAGGAGAAAGTCTACTCCTTTTACCGGATGGAGCTAGAGACTCAAGAGCGTATGCTCTTTAGGTGCCCGCCAATCCTCCAATTATAGGAATGTATACGAGCATGATTGCATAGGACTCTAGATGTCACGCCCCGGAGGAGTCCCTGTCCGAAGAAATTTTGGCAGCATCTTCCCTGTACGGCGAACAATCTGAAACTTTACTACATCATCATATACCTCAGCCACATGCGGCTGGAATAAATAACAATAATAAATAAACCACAACATATAGACATCCACGCAGTTTAATAAGTAATGATAATAAGACTCAAAATCCACCCTACTCAACTACACCCATAAAGCTCAAAACCGATATCCTACTCCACTACACTCATAAAATACAAATCCGACGATCAAATCAACTTACCTCTTCTGCCTTCTAGGCAGGCATATAGTAAAAACAAATCCGATTAAAAAACCCATCGACAAGTACAATCCATACAAGCTCCAAGTATCAAAACAAAACCAGTCCAAACATAGTCTAGTACATAAAACCAAAAAATAAATAAACATCCTCGTGGCTGCAGGGGACTAGCAACTGGAACTCTCTCCTGACAACATCAACCTGAAAATAGTAAATATCCACGGGGTGAGTCAACTCCTCAGCGGGTAACAACTGATATACATAGTAGAGAAATAACATCTAGCACTAATCATGCATACAGTCTCCTGATATAAGAAGGATAAAATGCAACTGTAGTAAACAGGAGAAAACTGTACTAACCAGGACCTGGTACAAGGATAAACAGTCCGAGAGGTATAGAAATCCTGTATGCATGTCAAGCATGACATCCAACCAATATGCAACAAATAAATACAGTAAACACAATCACAAGAAATAAATGCATCAATGCGTATGATGCCAATGATGCGTCTTGGTCGCCCCTGACACCAGTCAACCATCTCACACACAATAGTGAGACAGAGTGGGTAGGGCTGTGACAACCGTGCACTCTGTCGTCACTGCTCCTATTGAGTGACCGAGTGGACGAGATGCTGTCGGAGTACACCTATCCTCCTACCCCAATTCATAAATGGGGGAGCGCAATGCTCTCATCTCCCAGTACACGATGACGGGGAGGAATCTCTGCCAGCTACCACGCTGCGTCATACTACCCATGAGCGGGCCAACGAAGCCAAACAAAGTCCCTACTGCAACACACTCTGCCTGAATCGACCACTAACCCATGAGTTGTGGTGTGTGCAGATCCATGTAACTGGCGATGTGCTTAATAATAATGGAGCGGACTATCGCACAGCATGAAATCATGCGAATGGTGCATGGCACTAACCATGTAAAAATCCTGAGCTATACCATATATATATATATATAGAAGGTGCACCTTAGGTCAATGAATCAAATCAAAGGTACACAGATAAAACAAGGTATAAAACCTAGGTCCTGAACATGGTGAAGCATGGTATATCACTACCCCCTATAAGCATGTATAAGAAGGTAAGAAATAACATGATATGCAAAACAAGTATCAACCAAGCATGTAACAAGTATCGGGTAGTGACTAACCGAAACAGATAAGAAATATTATTATTGCAATTTGTTAAATTCACTACTATGCATATCAAACGACATAAAGTCAGAAGTACCCGTCTCCAATAGGAATGTCCAAATCCGACATCGAGATACTCGTCTCGCGTCAAAGTCCTGTAATATCAAACATATACAGATTTAGCTAATTCCCTTGTATATTTAATTAGCTAACCAACCATTAATCCATATCCAACTAGATTTAACCTAACCCATTTCACAATTACAATGGATTAGGTATCCCCAATTATCTAAAATCAAATTGTATCAGATTAATACATGAACTAGTACCTAACCATGTAAAACCAAATTCTTTACAACATGAATCACGATTTAAAATAATCAAAGAACACTATGATCTACAACTAAGACACACAACCCAGTACCTTACCTGAATTCACAGCTAAGGGTTGCAGCCAGAACAGGGCTGCCAGCTACTGCAATTCAAGGTAACAACTGCTGTACAAGGAAACCCTAATCAACAAAATTTTCCTTTCCAAACTAAGTACCCAAATCCAAAATCGTTACCTCCACGGTGGCAGCAAGCAGCACAGAAGCTAGTAGTGGCACTAGATCAAAATGGGAGGCTTGGCAGAACCTAGGGGCCAGCAACAGTGAAGATGTAATGGTGCGGTCGGCGGCGCTGTGCCGAGATGTGGCAGAGAGGAAGAAGGGCACAGACTGGTGTCGGGGTAGAGTCGCCGCAAGGGAAAGGTGCTCGGCTCGGGGACTGCAGAGAGGCTAGGGCTCGCAGTGGCCGGCGATCTGCATCGGCGTGCAGGAAAGGAGGAGACAGCGGAGGTGGCTTCGGTGTCGCGGAAGGGAAGAAGGGCACAGGGACGGCGTGGATAAGGAAAAGGAAGAAGAAGGAGATGCAACCCTCGACCACAGCTTAAATTGTGAGGAGAAGTGAACTGCCGCAGCGCCGGTTAGGGCAAGGGGAGAGGGTTTCGGGCGCGCGCGGGGAGGAGGAGAAGTCGAGCACGGGTTCGACGTCGAGGGAAGGAAACAGCGGGGGAAAAAAAATAAGGAAAAAAAAATAGAAAAAGAAAAAAAATAAATCCAACTTTTCTTCGCTTAAATGGGTCGCCTAAACAGACTTTTTCCCGACCCCGTTTTTATCCCCGTTAACTCGTTCGTACGAGCTCCGAAAAATTCTCGAAAAATTTCCTTATTAATTTTCGCCTATTTTCGGTATTTTACATTCTCCCCCACTAATAAAAATTTGGTCCCCAAATTTCGTTATCTACCATCAGCAAGTACTAACAACAGATATAGAGTATAAATGCTGAACGGTAAATTAAATCACATATCTCAAGTGAAAAGATGGGGATATCGAGCTCGGATCGTATCCTCGAGCTCCCAAGTAGCCTCCTCGTCTGAATGATGCTGCCATCCGACTTTAACCAGTTGGATTGTCTTGTTCCTCAGCTGACTCTCTTTCCGGTCCAGAATCCGTATCGGAATCTCCTCATAAGTGACGTCAGGCTGAACTGGAACTGAGACATCTGTCAGCACATGTGTCGGGTCATGTACGTATCTCCTCAGCATCGATACGTGGAATACATCGTGAACGCCTGACAGGGACGGTGGTAGTGCCAGTCGGTAAGCTACCGCTCCGATCCTCTCCAAGATCTCGAAAGGGCCAATGTACCGCGGAGCTAGCTTACCTCTGAGGCCAAATCTCTTCACCCCTTTCGTGGGTGAAACTCGCAGAAATACATGGTCGCCAACAGAGAACTCTAGTGGTCTGCGTCTCCGATCAGCATAACTCTTCTGGCGGTCCTGTGCCTCTGACATCCTCCGTCTGATAGTACGGACCAACTCTGCATCCTGCTGAGCTCTATGAGGTCCCAACATCTGGGCCACTCCAACCTTATCCCAGAGGACGGGTGTCCGACAAGGCCTACCATACAACGCCTCAAACGGTGCCATCTGGATAGCCGAATGAAAGCTGTTGTTGTAGGCAAACTCTACCAACGACAGATGATCCTCCCAACCGCCTCCGAAATCCATAACACATGACCTCAACAGATCCTCTAAAGTCTGAATGGTCCGCTCTAACTGTCCATCTGTCTGTGGATGGAAAGCTGTACTGAAACGGAGCTGTGTGCACAAGGCCTGTTGCAGACTCTGCCAGAAACGAGACGTGAACCGTGGATCTCTATCCGAAATAATACTCAGCGAAACACCATGTAGTCTGATGATCTCTCGGCAATACAGATCTACTAATCGATCCAGGGAATCAGTCCTCCGGATCGCTAAGAAGTGCGCGGATTTGGTTAATCAATCAACGATTACCCAAATCGCGTCATGACCACGTCCTGTCCTCGGCAAACCCACCACAAAGTCCATGGTAATGTGATCCCACTTCCACTCAGGAATAGGAATCCGCTGAAGTAATCTTGCAGGTCTCTGGTGCTCAGCCTTCACCTGCTGACAAACAAGACATCTAGCTACGAAATCCGTGATGTCTTTCTTCATGCCGTTCCACCAGTAGGAACGCCTCAAGTCTCGATACATACGGGTCCCGCCTGGGTGGATCGTAAATCGAGAGCAGTGAGCCTCCTGAAGTAGCTCCTGTAAGACCAGATGAGACTGAGGTACGCACAATCTGCCTCGGAAGTATATAATACCCTCCTCGTCTCGTGTAAACTCGGTCTGCTGCCCGGAAGCAATCTGACTGCCAATAAACTACAAATGCTGATCACTTGCCTGGGCCTCTCGAATCCTCGTCCTGATCGACGACTGAGCAACCATGGTAACAAGAATACCCTGCTCTATCTGTCCCTGCTCCTCAAGGTCTAACTCAGAGAAACGCTGATCCAAGTCTGTAACTAAAACTCGGTGGCAAGCCAAAGTCCTTCTGGATTTCCTACTGAGTGCATCAGCAACCACATTAGTTTTCCCCGGATGGTAGCTAATGGTACAATCGTAATCTTTCAGGAACTCCATCCATCTCCTCTGTTGGAGATTAAGCTCCTTCTGAGTGAAAATATATTTGAGACTTTTATGATTGGTGAGAATCTCAAATGTAATATCGTATAAATGATGTCGCCAAAGCTTTAGAGCAAAAATGATGGCAGCTAACTCTAGATCATGAACTGGATAGTTCTTCTCATGCTCCTTCAACTGTCGAGAAGCATAGGAGACCACCCTGCCGTGCTGCATCAGAACAACGCCCAACGCCTGTAGAGACGCGTCGGTGTAGAGTACAAATCCATCCTCTCCAGAAGGTAAAACCAAAACTGTAGCCGACACTAATCTCCGCTTCAGCCCCTGAAAGCTGGTCTCGCAATCCTCGGACCACGTGAACTTCACGCCTTTCTTGGTAAGACGTGTCAGTGGCATTGCAATACGCGAGAAACCCTCGACAAAACGTCGATAATAACCGGCCAATCCCAGAAAACTGCGGATCTCCTGTACTGACTTCGGCTGCTCCCAACTGGTGACAGCCTCGATCTTCTGAGGGTCTACTGAAATACCTCTGCGCGAGACCACATGCCCCAGAAAATCGACTGAGGATAGCCAGAATGCACACTTGCTGAACTTCGCGTACAACTGATGTCGTCTAAGAATCTCCAAGACTATGCGAAGATGCTGTGCATGCTCCTCCTCAGAATGCGAGTAGACTAATATGTCATCAATGAAAACGATAACAAACTGATCCAGATACTCTAGAAAAATGCGGTTCATCAAGTCCATAAACACCGCTGGAGCATTGGTAAGCCCAAATGACATTACTAAAAACTCATAATGACCATATCTGGTACGGAAAGCTGTCTTCTGAATATCTGAGTCTCTGACCCTCAACTGATGATATCCGGATCGCAGATCAATCTTAGAATACACTGATGTACCTCTGAGCTGATCAAACAAATCCTCGATCCGTGGTAAAGGATATTTATTTCTAACTGTAACTGCATTTAGCTGTCTGTAGTCAATACATAACCTCATAGTACCGTCTTTTTTATTGACAAACAGAACTGGAGAACCCCATGGTGAAACACTAGGGCGTATAAATCCCCTATCAGCTCGTTCAACTCTTTCGGTGCCATACGATACGGAGCTTTCGATGTTGGCGCGGTTCTCGGAATCAGTTCAATAGCGAACTCCACTGGCCTTCTGGGAGGCAAACCAGGTAGCTCCTCAGGAAACACATCCGGGTACTCACGGACCACAGGAACATCGGAGAGCTGCGAACTACTGCTGTCTTCTGTACTAATCAGAGATAATAGGAAACCGTGATAGTCGTGAGACAGCAGCTTCTGCACCTGGATCGTCGAAATAATCGAGATGCCGTCGTCTCTGATGCCAGTGAAACTCCACGAGGGTTGGTTCGGAGGCCGGAAGGTGACCACCCTCGTCTGGCAATCAACGGTAGCATGATATACTAACAGCCAATCCATGCCAAGTATGATATCAAACTCGACCATCTCCAATACTAAAAGATCTACCATAAGTATCATGTTAGCAAAGTCTAACGGGCAACCTCTGACCTCCTGTGTGACGTCTAAAGTATCACCGGATGGTAGGGAAACGGTCAGTCGCTGCAGTCTAAAAGTAGGTAATCTACCAATCTCCTACATAAAGGTACGGGATATAAAAGAATGCGAGCTACCAGCATAACAATCATAAAATAACATCATACCTATTTACCGTCTGGAGATGTTCCGTCGCTTTCCAGTCCCCATTTTACCTCAAAATTCCGAACGAGAAATCCAACGAAAATCCATATAAACTGAGATAGATATCCAAATATCTAGAACACTTAAAGCAGGTATCATAACCCGCTCTGATACCAATAAATTGGTATCAGATAAATCTCGAAACTCCAACACACAAAAATCAAACAAGTATCGCCAACTTGGCGCTCTGATACCACTAAATTGGTATCAGATAAATCTCAAAAATCCGTAATCATGAAAATCAAACAAGTATCGCCAACTTGGCTATGATACCACTAAATTGTCACGCCCCGGAGGAGTCCCTGTCCGAAGAAATTTCGGCAGCATCTCCCCTTTACGGCGAACAATCTGAAACTTTACTACATCACCATATACCTCAGGCACATGCGGCTGAAATAAATAGCAATAATAAACAAACCACAACATATAGACGTCCACACAGTTTAATAAGCAATGATAATAATACTCAAAATCCACCCTACTCAACTACACCCATAAAGCTCAAAACCGATATCCTACTCCACTACACTCATAAAACACAAATCCGACGATCAAATCAACTTACCTCTTCTGCTTTATAGGCAGGCATATAGTAAAAACAAATCCGATTAGTACAATCCATACAAGCTCCAAGTATCAAAACAAAACCAGTCCAAACATAGTCTAGTACATAAAACTAAAAATATAAATAAACATCCTCGTGGCTGTAGGGGACTAGTAACTGGAACTCTCTCCTGACAGCATCAACCTGAAAATAGTAAATATCCACGGGGTGAGTCAACTCCTCAGCGGGTAACAACTGATATACATAGTAGAGAAATAACATCTAGCACTAATCATGCGTACAGTCTCCTGATATAAGAAGGATAAAATGCAACTGTAGTAAACAGGAGAAAACTGTACTAACCAGGACCTGGTACAAGGATAAACAGTCCGAGAGGTATAGAAATCCTGTATGCATGTCAATCATGACATCCAACCAATATGCAGCAAATAAATGCAACAAACACAATCACAAGAAATAAATGCATCAATGCGTATGATGCCAATGATAAGTCCTGGTCACCCCTGACACCAGTCAACCATCTCACACACAATAGTGAGACAGAGTGGGTAGGGCTGTGACAACCGTGCACTCTGTCGTCACTGCTCCTGATGAGTGACCGAGTGGACGGGATGCTGTCGGAGTACACCTATCCTCCTGCCCCAAATCATAAATGGGGGAGCGCAATGCTCTCATCTCCCGGTACACGATGACGGGGAGGAATCTCTGTCGGCTACCACGCTGCGTCACACTACCCATGAGCGGACCAACGAAGCCAAATAAAGTCCCTGCAACAACACACTCTGCCTGAATCGACCACTAACCCATGAGTGGTGGTGTGTGCAGATCCATGTAACTGGCGATGTGCTTAACAATAATGGAGCGGACTATCGCACAACAAGAAATCATGCGAATGGTGCATGGCACTAACCATGTAAAAATCTTGAGCTAAACCGTATATATATATAGAAGGTGCACCTTAGGTCAATGAATCAAATTAAAGGTACACAGATAAAACAAGGTATAAAACCTAGGTCCTGAACATGGTGAAGCATGGTATATCACTACCCCCTATAAGCATGTATAAGAAGGTAAGAAATTACATGATATGCAAAACAAGTATCAACCAAGCATGTAACAAGTATCGGGTAGTGACTAATCGAAACAGATAAGAAACATACATTTTGCAAATTGTTAAATTCACTACTATGCATATCAAACGACATAAAGTCAGAAGTACCCGTCTCCAATAGGAATGTCCAAATCCGACATCGAGATACTCGTCTCGCGTCAAAGTCCTGTAATATCAAACATATACGGATTTAGCTAATTCCCTTGTATATTTAATTAGCTAACCAACCATTAATCCATATCCAACTAGATTTAACCTAACCCATTTCACAATTACAATGGATTAGGTGTCCCCAATTATCTAAAATCAAATTGTATCAGATTAATACATGAACTAGTACCTAACCATGTAAAACCAAATTCTTTATAGCATGAATCACTATCTAAAATAATCAAAGTACACTATGATCTACAACTAAGACCCAAAACCCAGTACCTTACCTGAATTCACAGCTACGGGTTGCGGCCAAACAGGCCTGCCAGCTACTGCAATTCAAGGTAACAGCTGCTGTACAAGGAAACCCTAATCAACAAATTTTTCCTTTCCAAACTAAGTACCCAAATCCGAAATCGTTACCTCCACGGTGGCAGCAAGCAGCACAGAAGCTAGTAGTGGCACTAGGTCAAAATGGGAGGCTCGGCAGAACCTAGTGGCCGGCAACAGTGAAGATGTAATGGTGCGGTCGGCAACGCTGTGCCGAGATGTGGCAGAGAGGAAGAAGGGCACAGACTGGTGTCGGGGTAGAGTCGCCGCAAGGGAAAGGTGCTCGGCTCGGGACTGCAGAGAGGCTAGGGCTCGCAGTGGCCCGTGATCTGCGTCGACGCGTAGGAAAGGAGGAGACGGCGGTGGTGGCTTCGGTGTCGCGGAAGGGAAGAAGGGCACAGGGACGGCGTGGAGAAGGAAAAGGAAGAAGAAGGAGATGCAACCCTCTACCACGGCTTAAATTGTGAGGAGAAGTGAACTGCCGCGGCACCGGTTAGGAAAAGGGGAGAGGGCTTCGGGCGTGTGGGGGGAGGAGGAGAAGTCGGGCACGGGTTCAGCGTCGAGGGAAGGAAACAGCGGGGGAAAAAAATAAGGAAAAAAAATAGAAAAAGAAAAAAAGTAAATCCAACTTTTCCTCGCTTAAATGGGTCGCCTAAACAGGCTTTTTCTCGGCCCCGTTTTTATCCCCGTTAACTCGTTCGTACGAGCTCCGAAAAATTCCCGAAAAATTTCCAAAAATTCTAGAAAATTTCCTTATTAATTTTTGCCTATTTTCGATATTTTACATTCTCCCCCACTAATAAAAATTTGGTCCCCAAATTTTGTTATCTACCATCAGCAAGTACTAACAATAGATATAGAGTATAAATGCTGAACGGTAAATTAAATCACATATCTCAAGTGAAAAGATAGGGATATCGAGCTCGGATCGTATCCTCGAGCTCCCAAGTAGCCTCCTCGTCTGAATGATGCTGCCATCCGACTTTAACCAGTTGAATTATCTTGTTCCTCAGCTGACGCTCTTTCCGGTCAAGAATCCGTATCGGAATCTCCTCATAAGTGACGTCAGGCTGAACTGGAACTGAGACATCTGTCAGCACATGTGTCGGGTCATGTACGTATCTCCTCAGCACCGATACGTGGAATACATTGTGAACACCTGACAGGGACGGTGGTAGTGCCAGTCGGTAAGCTACCGCTCCGATCCTCTCCAAGATCTCGAAAGGGCCAATGTACCGCGGAGCTAGCTTAACTCTGAGGCCAAATCTCTTCACCCCTTTCGTGGGTGAAACTCGCAAAAATACATGGTCGCCATTAGAGAACTCTAGTGGTCTGCGTCTCCGATCAGCATAACTCTTCTAGCGGTCCTGCGCCTCTGACATCCTCCGTCTGATAGTACGGACCAACTCTGCATCTTGTTGAGCTCTATGAGGTCCCAACATCTGGGCCTCTCCAACCTCATCCCAGAGGACGGGTGTCCGACAAGGCCTACCATACAACGCCTCAAACGGTGCCATCTGGATAGCCGAATGAAAGCTGTTGTTGTAGGCAAACTCTACCAACGGCAGATGGTCCTCCCAACTGCCTCCGAAATCCATAACACATGACCTCAACAGATCCTCTAAAGTCTGAATGGTCTGCTCTGACTGTCCATCTGTCTGTGGATGGAAAGCTGTACTGAAACGGAGCTGTGTGCCCAAGGCCTGCTGCAGACTCTGCCAGAAACGAGACGTGAATCGTGGGTCTCTATCCGAAATAATACTCAGCGGAACACCATGTAGTCTGATGATCTCTCGACAATATAGATCTGCTAATCGATCTAGGGAATCAGTCCTCCGAATCGCTAAGAAGTGCGCGGATTTGGTTAATCGATCAACGATTACCCAAATCGCGTCATGACCTCGTCGTGTCCTCGGCAAACCCACCACAAAGTCCATGGTAATGTGATCCCACTTCCACTCAGGAATAGGAATCCGCTGAAGTAATCCTACAAGTCTCTGGTGCTCAGCCTTCACCTGCTGACAAACAAGACATCTAGCTACAAAATCCGTGATGTCTTTCTTCATGCCGTTCCACCAGTAGGAACGCCTCAAGTCTCGATACATACGGGTCCTGCCTGGGTGGATCGTAAATCGAGAGCGATGAGCCTCCTGAAGTAGCTCCTGTAAGACCGAATGAGATTGAGGTACGCACAATCTACCTCGGAAGTATATAATACCCTCCTCGTCTCGTGTAAACTCGGTCTGCTGCCCGGAAGCAATCTGACTGCCAATAAACTACAAATGCTGATCACTGGCCTGGGCCTCTCGAATCCTCGTCCTGATCGATGACTGAGCAACCATGGTAACAAGAATACCCTGCTCTATCTGTCCCTGCTCCTCAAGGTCTAACTCAGAGAAACGCTGATCCAAGTCTGTAACTGAAACTCGGTGGCAAGCCAATGTCCCTCTGGATTTCCTACTGAGTGCATCGGCAACCACATTAGCTTTCCCCGGATGGTAGCTAATGGTACAATCGTAATCCTTCAGGAACTCCATCCATCTCCTCTGTCGGAGATTAAGCTCCTTCTGAGTGAAAATATATTTGAGACTTTTATGATCGGTGAGAATCTCAAATGTAATACCGTATAAATGATGTCGCCAAAGCTTTAGAGCAAAAATGATGGCAGCTAACTCTAGATCATGAACTGGATAGTTCTTCTCATGCTCCTTCAACCGTCGAGAAGCATAGGAGACCACCCTGCCGTGCTGCATCAGAACAACGCCCAACGCCTGTAGAGACGCGTCGGTGTAGAGTACAAATCCATCCTCTCCAGAAGGTAAAACCAAAACTGTAGCCGACACTAATCTCCGCTTCAGCCCCTGAAAGCTGGTCTCGCAATCCTCGGACCACGTGAACTTCACGCCTTTCTTGGTAAGACGTGTCAGTGGCATTGCAATACGTGAGAAACCCTCGACAAAACGTCGATAATAACCGGCCAATCCCAGAAAACTGCGGATCTCCTGTACTGACTTCGGCTGCTCCCAACTGGTGACAGCCTCGATCTTCTGAGGGTCTACTGGAATACCTCTGCGCGAGACCACATGCCCCAGAAAATCGACTGAGGATAGCCAGAATGCACACTTGCTGAACTTCGCGTACAGCTGATGTCGTCTAAGAATCTCCAAGACTATGCGAAGATGCTGTGCATGCTCCTCCTCGGAATGCGAGTAGACCAATATGTCATCAATGAAAACGATAACAAACTGATCTAGATACTCTAGAAAAATGCGGTTCATCAAGTCCATAAACACCGCTGGAGCATTGGTAAGCCCAAATGACATTACTAAAAACTCATAATGACCATATCTAGTACGGAAAGCTGTCTTCTGAATATCTGAGTCTCTGACCCTCAACTGATGATATCCGGATCGCAGATCAATCTTAGAATACACTGATGTACCTCTGAGCTGATCAAACAAATCCTCGATCCGTGGTAAAGGATATTTATTTCTGACGGTAACTGCATTCAGCTGTCTGTAGCCAATACATAACCTCATAGTACCGTCTTTTTTATTGACAAACAGAACTGGAGAACCCTATGGTGAAACACTAGGGCGTATAAATCCCCTATCCAAGAGCTCCTGAAGTTGAACCTTCAGCTCGTTCAACTCTTTCGGTGCCATACGATACAGAGCTTTCGATGTTGGCGCGGTTCCCGTAATCAGCTCAATAGCGAACTCCACTGGTCTTCGGGGAGGCAAACCAGGAAGCTCCTCAGGAAACACATCCGGGTACTCACGGACCACAGGAACGTCGGAGATCTGTGAACTACTGCTGTCTTCAGTACTAATCTGAGATAATAGGAAACCATGACAGCCGTGAGACAGCAGCTTTTGCGCCTGGATCGCCGAAATAATCGAGATGCCATCGTCTCTGATGCCAGTGAAACTCCACTAGGGTTGGTTCGGAGGCCGGAAGGTGACCACCCTCGTCTAGCAATCAACGGTAGCATGATATACTAACAGCCAATCCATGCCAAGTATGATATCAAACTCGACCATCTCCAATACTAAAAGATCTACTGTAAGTATCATGTTGCCAAAGTTTAACGGGCAACCTCTGACCTCCTGTGTGACGTCTAAAGTATCACCGGACGGTAGGGAGACGGTCAGTCGCTGCAGTCTAAAAGTAGGTAATCTACCAATCTCCTGCATAAAGGTACGGGATATAAAAGAATGCGAGCTACCAGTATAACAATCATAAAATAACATCATACCTATTTGCCGTCTGGAGATGTTTCGTCGCTTTCCAGTCCCCATTTTACCTCAAAATTCCGAACGAGAAATCCAATGAAAATCCATATAAACTGAGATAGATATCCAAATATCTAGAACACCAAAAGTAGGTATCATAACCCACTCTGATACCAATGAATTGGTATCAGATAAATCTCGAAACTCCAACACACAAAAATCAAACAAGTATCGCCTACTTGGTGCTCTGATACCACAAAATTGGTATCAGATAAATCTCAAAAATCCGTAATCACAAAAATCAAACAAGTATCACCAACTTGGCTCTGATACCACTAAATTGTCACGCCTCGGAGGAGTCCCTGTCCGAAGAAATTTTGGCAGCATCTTCCCTGTACGGCGAACAATCTGAAACTTCACTACATCACCATATACCTCAGGCACATGCGGTTGGAATAAATAACAATAATAAACAAACCACAACATATAGACATCCACACAGTTTAATAAGCAATGATAATAAAACTCAAAATCCACCCTACTCAACTACACCCATAAAGCTCAAAACCGATATCCTACTCCACTACAATCATAAAACACAAATCCGACGATCAAATCAACTTACCTCTTCTGCCTTCTAAGCAGGAATATAGTAAAAACAAATTTGATTAAAAAATCCATCGACAAGTACAATCCATACAAGCTCCAAGTATCAAAACAAAACTAGTCCAAACATAGTCTAGTACATAAAACCAAAAATATAAATAAACATCCTCGTGGCTGCAGGGGACTAGTAACTGGAACTCTCTCCTGACAGCATCAACCTGAAAATTGTAAATATCCACGGGGTGAGTCAACTCCTCAGCGGATAACAACTGATATACATAGTAGAGAAATAACATCTAGCACTAATCATGCGTACAGTCTCCTGATATAAGAAGGATAAAATGCAACTGTAGAAAACAGGAAAAAGCTGTACTAACCAGGACCTGGCATAAGGATAAAATGTCCGAGAGGTATAGAAATCCTGTATGCATGTCAAGCATGACATCCAACCAATATGCAGCAAATAAATACAACAAACACAATCACAAGAAATAAATGCATCAATGCGTATGATGCCAATGATGTGTCCTGGTCACTCTTGACACCAGTCAACCATCTCACACACAATAGTGAGACAGAGTGGGTAGGGCTGTGACAACCGTGCACTCCGTCGTCACTGCTCCTATTGAGTGACCGAGTGGACGGGATGCTGTCGGAGTACACCTATCCTCCTACCTCAAATCATAAATGGGGGAGCGCAATGCTCTCATCTCCTGGTACATGATGACGGGGAGGAATCTCTGCCGGCTACCACGCTGCGTCACACTACCCATGAGCGGACCAACGAAGCCAAATAAAGTCCCTGCTGCAACACACTCTGCCTGAATCGACCACTAGCCCATGAGTGGTGGTGTGTGCAGATCCATGTACCTGGCGATGTGCTCAATAATAATGGAGCGGACTATCGCACAGCATGAAATCATGCGAATGGTGCATGGCACTAACCATGTAAATATCCTGAGCTAAACCATATATATATATATATAGAAGGTGCACCTTAGGTCAATGAATCAAATCAAAGGTACACATATAAAACAAGGTATAAAACCTAGGCCCTGAACATGGTGAAGCATGGTATATCACTACCCCCTATAAGCATGTATACGCAGGTTAGAAATAACATGATATGCAAAACAAGTATCAACCAAGCATGTAACAAGTATCGGGTAGTGACTAACCGAAACAGATAAGAAACATTATTATTGCAATTTGTTAAATTCACTACTATGCATATCAAACGACATAAAGTCAGAAGTACTCGCCTCCAATAGGAATGTCCAAATCCGACATCGAGATACTCGTATCGCGTCAAAGTCCTGTAATATCAAACATATACGGATTTAGCTAATTCCCTTGTATATTTAATTAGCTAACCAACCATTAATCCATATCCAACTAGATTTAACCTAACCCATTTCACAATTACAATGGATTAGGTATCCCCAATTATCTAAAATCAAATCATATCAGATTAATACATGAACTAGTACCTAACCATGTAAAACCAAATTCTTTATAGCATGAATCACGATCTAAAATAATCAAAGTACACTATGATCTACAACTAAGACCCAAAACCCAGTACCTTACCTGAATTCACAGCTAAGGGTTGCGGCCAGAACAGGGCTGCCAGCTACTGCAATTCAAGGTAACAGCTGCTGTACAAGGAAACCCTAATCAACAAATTTTTCCTTTCCAAACTAAGTACCCAAATCCGAAATCGTTACCTCCACGGTGGCAGCAAGCAGCACAGAAGCTAGTAGTGGCACTAGGTCAAAATGGGAGGCTCGGCAGAACCTAGTGGCCGGCAATAGTGAAGATGTAATGGTGCGGTCGGCGGCGCTGTGCCGAGATGTGGCAGAGAGGAAGAAGGGCACAGACTGGTGTCGGGGTAGAGTCGCCGCAAGGGAAAGGTGCTCGGCTCGGGGACTGCAGAGAGGCTAGGGCTCGCAGTGGTCGGCGATCTGCGTCTGTGCGCAGGAAAGGAGGAGACGACGGTGGTGGCTTCGGTGTCACGGAAGGGAAGAAGGGCACAGGGACGCCGTGGAGAAGGAAAAGGAAGAAGAAGGAGATGCAACCCTCGACCACGCCTTAAATTGTGAGGAGAAGTGAACTGCCGCGGCGCCGGTTAGGGCAAGGGGAGAGGGCTTCGGGCGCGCGGGGGTAGGAGGAGAAGTCGGGCACGGGTTCGGTGTCAAGGGAAGGAAACAGCGGGGGGAAAAAAATAAGGAAAAAAATAGAAAAAGAAAAAAAATAAATCCAACTTTTCCTCCCTTAAATGGGTCGCCTAAACAGGTTTTTTACCGGCCCTATTTTTAGCTTAATCTCCGACAGAGGAGATGGATGAAGTTCCTGAAGGATTACGATTGTACCATTAGCTACCATCCGGGGAAAGCTAATGTGGTTGCCGATGCACTCAGTAGATAATCTAGAGGGAGTTTGGCTTGCCATCGAGTTTCAGTTATAGACTTGGTTCAGCATTTCTCTGAGTTAGACTTTGAGGAGCAGGGACAGACAGAGCAGGGTATTCTTATTACTATGGTTGCTCAGTCGTCGATCAGGACGAGGATCCGAGAGGCCCAGGCCAGTGATCAGCATTTGTAGTTTATTGGCAGTCAGATAGCTTTCGGGCAGCAGACCAAGTTTACACGAAACGAGGAGGGCATTATATACTTCCGAGGTAGATTGTGCGTACCTCAGTCTCATCCGGTCTTACAGGAGCTACTTCAGGAGGCTCACCGCTCTCGATTTGCGATCCACCCAGGCGGGACCCGTATGTATCTAGACTTGAGGCGTTCCTACTGGTGGAACGACATGAAGAAAGACATCGCGGATTTCGTAGCTAGATGTCTTGTTTGTCAGCAGGTGAAGGCTGAGCACCAGAGACCTGCAGGATTACTTCAGCGGATTCCTATTCCTGAGTGGAAGTGGGATCACATTACCATGGACTTTGTGGTGGGGTTGCCGAGGACACGACGAGGTCATGACGGGATTTGGGTAATCGTTGATCGATTAACCAAATCTGCGCACTTCTTAGAGATCCGAAGGACTGATTCCCTGGATCGATTAGCAGATCTGTATTGCCGAGAGATCATTAGACTACATGGTGTTTGATAACCATGATTTTACTGCATTATTTTGATTCATATATGCATGGTTTAATGTTGATTTCATAGTTTAAATCATGGTTACATCATATTTTGTGCATTGTGTGTATTTTTGGACTTAATTACAAATTATATTATTTTTGGTACTATTTGATGCTAATATTTGATTCTTATTTTGTAGGCATCAAAGGATCATGGATTTGGATTTATTTGGACCGAAATTGGGCTCGAATCGGAGTTTAAACGACAAGATCAAGCTTTGGGTCGATTTGGGCCATTCATCAAGAATAGGAGAGATCTGGACCATCCATTGAAGATCTGGCCGATCCAACCTAATGGGGAGCAGATATGAGCCATTGATGAAGATCCAGAAGTTTTGATCCAGATCTGAGTTCATCTAGCCATTGATCCAGGCCTAAACAATCTGGGCCGTTCAATGAAGACTGGGAAGATCTGGGCCATCCAGTGATGATCTGATCGATCCGACCTACGGGAGGGTAGATCCAGACCCTAGATCAACATCAGTATCTTCAGATAGGATTTTGGGCAAACTTTCACCGTTGATTTAGCTCCAAATTGATCCCAGCCGTCCGTTCAGATCTGGAACAGATTCAAAACAGAAGCTACAGTGTTCTTTCTGCTTCGTCGATCCCCTTCGCGCAGCTCAGTCCCGGCGCGCGTCTTCCAGCGGATTTCGGCCCCGATTCTTTCTCCAATCGATCTTCTCAAGCTTCTACCTCGGTGATAATCTCTACGGCAGCTCATCCCGATCATCTGGAGCCTCCGGTGGGTGTTTCTTCCGGCGAATTTTGCATTTCTGTTCTTCTCTGTTCCAACACCGATTTGGAGGTGGTCTTCCAATCGGCGACTCCGATTCCCATCAGAGACGCTTGGAGGTGGTCCGCCGGCGTTCCTGAGCTTCATCCGATGCCCATCCGCAATCCACAGTGCTCATTCCGATCCAGAGTTTCAGATTTGCAAATTTCCAGCATTTTCGGCACTTGAGTGGGTTCCGGGATGTTCTTAGCTCGCCGGGGGTGGTCCGTCGGCACTTGTGAGCATTCCTCGAACTGATTTGCAGCTTAGAATCTCCACTGAGGTCCGAAATTGGGTGGTCTCGATTTTGGCACTCTTGTGTGACGGCTTGAGTGTGAAACTTGTGGAATTGGTTGTGAGTTGGATTGGTTAGAATTTATTTCGTTTTATTAGTGTTTTTACAGCTTAGAACAGATTCCTTTTATGTTTGTTAAGTTATTATCATTGCAATTTAGCATTTCTTTGTTTTGTTGAAGTTTAATTCATGTTTGGTAGTTATAATTTCATTGATACAATTTAGTTTAATTCTTGTTTGATGCTTAGTTAATTGTTTAGTGTTTAAGTTCTAAGTTAGGGTTTAAATTCTGCTTAGATTAGATTTTATTTCTGTCTTGTTATTTCATCCTTAGTTTGATGTGTGTTGATGGATTTATCACAACGTAGTGTGACAATGCGTAATGATTTGTTCATTGGCACATAGTTATGTTTCACTCTTGCTTTAGATTAATTTTTTAATTGCTGTGTTTTTAGCTCTGTTAGATTTAGATTTAAAGCTTTTAAACCCCCAACTCCATTTTTATATCGAAAACCCCAAAAATAGGAATAAAAATACAATCCTAAATTTCATCATACTATTGGTTCCTCGGATCGATCCTGGGCTCGTTACTACAACGTTATTGTGAAATTAAGGGGTTCAGTGAATAAATACAATTATCAATTTGATTAGCGGATGTGACAGATTCGTTCTTATCAAATTTTGGCGCCGTTGCCGGGGAAATTGTAATATGCAATGTTTAGTAATTTTAGGATTGTTGTTTTGATTGCTTTCATGTTTATATATCCATGTGTTTGATTTTATTTGTTCCTGAGTCTTCTGATTTTATTTGCTAGTGTTTCAGTGTAAGAACAGGAAATTCATGTGACCATGGATCCATATTATCCATATTTTGGAGATGGGATGGAGAATTATTTTTATCAGCCTCAGACTCAGTGCTACCTACCTATGGAGCAGCGGAATAGGTATGAGGATGCACAAGAACAAATTGAAGAATCAATGTGGAAATGCAATGAAGTTATGCAACAAATGAGAGAGCATCAAGAGCAGCAATTTGCAAGGATACAGAATATACAGAGTCAGTTAGATCAGATAGCATCATATATTAATCAGTTACAAGCACAAAGAGCCAGTGAAGAGGTGGATTGTGGAGATCTTGTCAGGCCTGACACTACTTCTATTTCTTCACAACAATTTTCTAATATTATTTGTGATGATGATGTAGTTGTTAAAATTTCTGATACTACTGATAGTGTTGCTTTAGATGTTGTTGAAGATGCAGGTATTGTTGCAGAAGATGATATAAGTGTAGGGGAGTGTTTACTGGAAGCATTACCTCAAGAATCACCAAGAATGGAGGATGTAAGTGTAGGGACTTGTGCTATGGAGCCAAGCACCCAAGAATCACTACAGGAAGATGTACATTCATCAGAACTAGAGTCTGAGCTATTAGTTGATGAAGAGGAGGTAACAAACACCACTCCAGGTACCTCTCAAGATGACAAGGTGAGTATTTTGTGTAATTTGTCAGAGAATTTTATTGAGGTACCAATTGTTGATTTTATTAGTTGTGATGCAATTCTTGATATATATTTTACCCACACTAATATTCTCCTATTTTCTTTTTACCCCACATGCGTGTGGGAGGTGTTTATTTTTATTGATGTAGTAGGAGAACATGAGCTTCCGGAGTGGATGCTTACACTGAACCGACTTAGACCTCTAGAAAGAATTTTGAAAGGAAAAATGAGTAATGAGAAGAATTTGGATGGAACTTTGATTACTCCACTTCCGGGGTGACTTCTTCTTTTGCTAGACCTTCTTCAACCACCGGGAATTAAAGGGGAGTTAGTTCCAATTTTGCTTGCTCTTGCATTTTAATTAAAGCTTTGAGTTTAATAAATTCTTTATACATTTCTTTAGTTTCATACTTTACATTTGCATTTTGTTTTCATACTTTGCATTTGGTTTAGTACATAGCATGTCATTTTTAATAAAATTCTCCATGAATTTGCTTAAGTAATATTTCTAAGATGGTAAAAACTTCTTAAATTTGATCATCAATTTTAGGTCACTTGGCATGATTGGATGCTTTTCTTACATGATATTGGTTAAAATGGTAGTGGATTTCAATTTGATCAATTGATCTTGTTAGCATATAAAAATACCTAGAGAGGACCACTTTAAGCCTATACTCTATTTTATTTTTGTGTGGCATGCACTCATAGCAATTGAAACTCTAGAACTTGCTTAGTTTCTTTTCAAGGTCACAATAGCATTTGTGTGCATGGAGATAAAGGATATTTGTCATTCTTGTTTCCTTATACTTTCCAATTCCTTTCCTCACAAATTTCCTTGAAACATTTTCATCTAGCATTCTTATTCTTGATCTTCTTCACTTGTCATTTTTCTTTTGTTGAGAATTTTTGATTGATTGCTTGATGAGTTGGATTGATAAGATGGACAAAGATTAAGTGTGAGGGAGGATTTTCTATTGATGAAATTATGGAGGTTTCTTAATACAAGTTGATAGGGCATTTCGGAATTGTGAAATCAGTTGTTATTTGATTTTCTGAAACTGCCCAGTTTCATGCAGTACAAGGATTAGTAAGATGAACAAAGGAGATATTAGCCCAATTTTGGATTTAATTTTGGAGTTTCTAATTTGAGTTGTTAATTATTGTTTCTCTTCTTCGTAAGACTTACTTTTCCATAGCTTTAAGTGCTGATAATTTCAAAATTCTGCATTGCACAAATTTGGACAGTAATGAAATGGCACAGGAATTGAAGCTAATCTTCTGAATTCAATCTGTTCAGTAAGTTTAAAATTCAGAGAAGTGTCAATGACTTAAGCATGGATTCCTTCAATGTGATTGCATTGCATTCCTTTTAATGCTTGTGAGAGATAAATGTGCAAATTGTGGTCAGTAACAACTTGGAGCTCCTGCTGAACTAGTTCTGAATTTGGTTAGTTGGTTCGAGAGCTAAGTGATGGAATCTGAAAAATCAAAAAACAGAGAAAGGAAGAGATGCTGAAGTGTGCAGAAGTAGGACTTTACAGCAACAATAAGCTTGGAAAATGAGTTTCAGTGCAGTTTGTGCCAAGATATTGATTGAAGTTTAGGATGGTGATTGGATTAATTTGGAGTGCCCATCTTGGAGAGTCATTTGATGTTACAATCTTCCTTGAAGGACTACATTTTGATGACATTTTAAAAAGTGAATGATGAACTTGTGGAAGGTTGTGAACTGTCCCTGAATTTTAGTTGGATATAAAAATTGAAGACATGTCTATCAAATGTTTGATTGTGGAACATTGAAGTACAATAGTAGCTTTCATTTGGAGTTATAAACCTTTGTATCAGATTGAATCTAACCAGGCAACAAATTGTTGCAAGAGCAGTGATGGTAGTATAATAATACAAGAATTGTAGGAGATGGGAAATCTACAATTTAAGAAGTTGAAGCAGATTGCAGAATTCAGAACTGTAAGTGTCAAATTTGAGATGGAATTTAGGTAATCCTTGATCTTTTAAATTCAGCATTCTAAGAGAATCAATAAAGACTTATTTAAGGGGTTGGATTAGTAGAATCTTGGGAAGAGATGACAAGTTCATTCAAGGTTAAAACATGCTGGACAGAAGAGTGCCGGTATTCAAATGCTGGAATTCTGAAATTGCAGTACCAATCTGAACACTTGACAGCAGTGAAGACATAGAAACCAATAAAATACAAGGAAACTGAATTTGAAACTAAGAGTTAGAATTGATTGAAGCTGAATTTTCACCTCATAGAATTGATACATCAAGAATATTATCCACAACTCTCAATAAAAGAAGAGTGGCAAGCAAAAATGATCAAAGATTAAAATGCTAGCTAAGGTGATGATATCACTCAATGAAGGAAGACCATCAAAATTGGAAACACCAAATTTCTTCAAGAGTTGCTGGAAAAGAACAGAAACATGGAAAAGAAAAAGGAAGAGAGAATAAAATATGCAGAATGAAGACAAGAATTGTTGAATTGCAATGCAAGAATTGTTGAATTGTCCGAGACGGACAATATTTTAAGTGTGGGGGAGTGAGTTCTTTGTTAGTTGATTGATTATTTGAGCTTTCAAATGCTGAAATTTAAGTGGAAAAATGGTGAAAAACAGAAACAAATTTTGGCAAATCAAGAGAGTATTAAAGGTGAAGATAGAGTATCAAAATTCTAGGTTTGCCATCAAATTGAATGGGAGGTTAGCTTGGTCTTTTGAATTGATAAAAATAAATGATATTCATCTCTTTTCATATCAAAAGGGTCAACTCATCAAGTATACTCTTCCAATACTCTCATTCTCTCATTTTCTGCATTTAAGCCTTTTCCTTTGCCACTTCATTCACTTAAATTGTTCTTATTGCTCCATTTTAAATTTTTGATGATAAAATCATTTTGATTCATGTATGCTATGTTTTATAGTGGTGGAGAATTAGAAAATAAGCAAGCTTATGGTAGTGAAATGTTGTGAGTTGCATTGAGTGAGCTCCACTTATACACATGTTTGAGTGTGAAAGATAGAATAGGTGAATACCTTGTGAGATTGCAACTTGTTTAATTTTTCAATTGGATTGAAACTACCATATCTACTGATTATTGTTTGGATTGTATTCATGATTGTTAGTGATCTTTAGATGGTCTTAGTTAAATTCCTTTTACTATCTTTTATGTATTGCTAGGGAATTTTCATGGAGATGATTTTTAGTTTTCTTTACTTGCACGGGACGTTCAAGACTAAGTGTGGGGGATTTGATAACCATGATTTTACTGCATTATTTTGATTCATATATGCATGGTTTAATGTTGATTTCATAGTTTAAATCATGGTTACATCATATTTTGTGCATTGTGTGTATTTTTGGACTTAATTGCAAATTATATTATTTTTGGTACTATTTGATGCTAATATTTGATTCTTATTTTGTAGGCATCAAAGGATCTTGGATTTGGATTTATTTGGACCGAAATTGGGCTCGAATCGGAGTTTAAACGACAAGATCAAGCTTTGGGTCGATTTGGGCCATTCATCAAGAATAGGAGAGATCTGGACCATCCGTTAAAGATCTGGCCGATCCAACCTAATGGGGAGCAGATATGAGCCATTGATGAAGATCCAGAAGTTTTGATCCAGATCTGAGTTCATCTAGCCATTGATCCAGGCCGAAACAATCTGGGCCGTTCAATGAAGACTGGGCAGATCTGGGCCATCCAGTGATGATCTGATCGATCCGACCTACGGGAGGGTAGATCCAGACCCTAGATCAACATCAGTACCTTCAGATAGGATTTTGGGCAAACTTTCACCGTTGATTTAGCTCCAAATTGATCCCAGCCGTCCGTTCAGATCTGGAACAGATTCAAAACAGAAGCTACAGTGTTCTTTCTGCTTCGTCGATCCCCTTCGCGCAGCTCAGTCCCGGCGCGCGTCTTCCAGCGGATTTCGGCCCCGATTCTTTCTCCAATCGATCTTCTCAAGCTTCTACCTCGGTGATAATCTCTACAGCAGCTCATCCCGATCATCTGGAGCCTCCGGTGGGTGTTTCTTCCGGCGAATTTTGCATTTCTGTTCTTCTCTGTTCCAACACCGATTTGGAGGTGGTCTTCCAATCGGCGACTCCGATTCCCATCAGAGACGCTTGGAGGTGGTCCGCCGGCGTTCTTGAGCTTCATCCGATGCCCATCCGCAATCCACAGTGCTCATTCCGATCCAGAGTTTCAGATTTGCAAATTTCCAGCATTTTCGGCACTTGAGTGGGTTCCGGGATGTTCTTAGCTCGCCGGGGGTGGTCCGTCGGCACTTGTGAGCATTCCTCGAACTGATTTGCAGCTTAGAATCTCCACTGAGGTCCGAAATTGGGTGGTCTCGATTTTGGCACTCTTGTGTGACGACTTGAGTGTGAAACTTGTGGAATTGGTTGTGAGTTGGATTGGTTAGAATTTATTTCGTTTTATTAGTGTTTTTACAGCTTAGAACATATTCCTTTTATGTTTGTTAAGTTCTTATCATTGCAATTTAGCATTTCTTTGTTTTGTTGAAGTTTAATTCATGTTTGGTAGTTATAATTTCATTGATACAATTTAGTTTAATTCTTGTTTGATGCTTAGTTAATTGTTTAGTGTTTAAGTTCTAAGTTAGGGTTTAAATTCTGCTTAGATTAGATTTTATTTCTGTCTTGTTATTTCATCCTTAGTTTGATGTGTGTTGATGGATTTATCACAACATAGTGTGACAATGCGTAATGATTTGTTCATTGACACATAGTTATGTTTCACTCTTGCTTTAGATTAATTTTTTAATTGCTGTGTTTTTCCTCTGTTAGATTTAGATTTAAAGCTTTTAAACCCCCAACTCCATTTTTATATCGAAAACCCCAAAAATAGGAATAAAAATACAATCCTAAATTTCATCATACTATTGGTTCCTCGGATCGATCCTGGGCTCGTTACTACAACGTTATTGTGAAATTAAGGCGTTCAGTGAATAAATACAATTATCAATTTGATTAGCGGATGTGACAGATTCGCCTCATCAGTGTTCCGCTGAGTATTATTTCGGATAGAGATCCACGGTTCACGTCTCGTTTCTGGCAGAGTCTGCAGCAGGCCTTGGGCACACAACTCCGTTTTAGTATAACTTTCCATCCACAGACAGATGGACAGTCAGAGCGGACCATTCAGACTTTAGAGGATCTGTTGAGGTCATGTGTTATGGATTTCGGAGGCAGTTGGGAGGACCATCTGCCGTTGGTAGAGTTTGCCTACAACAACAGCTTTCATTCGGCTATCCAGATGGCACCATTTGAGGAGTTGTATGGTAGGCCTTGTCGGACACCCGTCCTCTGGGATGAGGTTGGTGAGGCCTAGATGTTGGGACCTCATAGAGCTCAGCAGGATGCAGAGTTGGTCCTTACTATCAGACGGAGGATGTCAGAGGCGTAGGACCGCCAGAAGAGTTATGCTGATCGGAGACGCAGACCACTAGAGTTCTCTGTTGGCGACCATGTATTTCTGCGAGTTTCACCCACGAAAGGGGTGAAGAGATTTGGCCTCAGAGGTAAGCTAGCTTCGCGGTACATAGGCCCTTTCGAGATCTTGGAGAGGATCGGAGCGGTAGCTTACCGACTGACACTACCACCGTCCCTGTCAGGCGTTCACGATGTATTCCACGTATCGATGCTGAGGAGATACGTACATGACCCGACACATGTGCTGACAGATGTCTCAGTTCCAGTTCAGCCTGACGTCACTTATGAGGAGATTCCGATACGGATTCTGGATCGGAAAGAGCGTCAGTTGAGGAACAAGACAATGCAATTGGTTAAAGTCGGATGGCAGCATCATTCAGACGAGGAGGCTACTTGGGAGCTCGAGGATACGATCCGAGCTCGATATCCTCATCTTTTCACTTGAGGTATGTGATTTAATTTACCGTTCAGCATTTATACTCTATATCTGTTGTTAGTACTTGCTGATGGTAGATAACGAAATTTGGGGACCAAATTTTTATTAGTGGGGGAGAATGTAAAATACCAAAAATAGGCGAAAATTAATAAGGGAATTTTTCAGAATTTTTGGAAATTTTTTGGGAATTTTTCGGAGCTCGTACGAATGAGTTAACGGGGATAAAAACGGGGCCGGGAAAAAGCCTATTTAGGCGACCCATTTAAGCGAGGAAAAGTTGGATTTATGTTTTTTTCTTTTTCTATTTTCTTTTCCTTATTTTTCTTTTTCCCCGCTGTTTCCTTCCCTCGACGCCGTGTTGGTTGCTACTCGGAAAACCTAGAGGTTCCACTGTACAAAAATTTTGTACAAAGGTCTGAACCTTTTCCTAGCTACCATGTGTTCTTTTAAATTAAATTTTGGATCGCCTGCGGAACTTAACACGTTTGATCCAAAACTTAATCTATTTGTTCTTTTAGGTTTTGACTTGGATCTCCTGCGGAACTTAACACGTTCGACCCAAATCACCTTAAGTTATTAATTCCATTAAATATTAATTTCCATAATTGGTTCCCAGTACTGACGTGGCGAGGCACATGACCTTCTTGAATATGGGAGCAACCACCACCGATTAGACAAAACCTTTTATAGAAATCTAATATTTAATTTCCTAAAATAACTTTAGGTTAACCGAAAAGAACAATCAAATCACAAGGAAAATAAAACAAAAGAACACAACATCGAAAAACATATTCGAAATACTAGAATTGTAAACCTCTTGTATTTGGTATTATTTCCATAAATAACTAGTATGATGCGGAAAAGGAAAAACTACTAGTTATACCTTCTAGAAAGACCTCTTGATCTTCTACCGTATTCCTCTTCTAACCTCGGACATTGTGTGGGCAACGATCTTCCGAGATGAGAAACCACCAACCACCTTCTTCTCCTCCTAGCTAGGTTCGGCCACAAAGAAAGAAGCTTCACCAAGGAAGAAAATCAAAACACTAACCAAGCTCCAAGAGATGCTAGCTTCCTCTCCTTCTTCTTCTTCTTCTCCAAGTAGTATCTGACCACCACAAGAGCTCCAAGGGAAGAGAGAGGTTCGGCCACCACAAGAGGAAGAGAGGGAAAGGATGGCCGGCCACACCAAGGAACAAAAGAGGGAGAGAAATAATAGAAGGTTGTTATCTCATGAAGGCACCCTCACCCCTTCTTTTATATTCCTTGGCCTAGGCAAATTAGGAAATTTAATTACAATAAAATTTCCTTAATTTCCTTGACATGATTTAATTGAGAAAAATAAAATAAAATTTCTCCAATTAAATTCAAGTGGCCGGCCACATCATGAAAAACAAATTGGACAAGTTTCAATCAACAATTAAAACTTCCTAATTTGTTTCCGGAAATTTTAAAATTAAAATTTCTCTTCAAAAATCTCTTCATGGTTGATAAAAAGAAATTTCCATAATTTTAATTTTACAACATGTGAATAATTTTTAAAGAGAAAATAAAATATCTCACCAATCTACAAATAAGGAAAGAGATCTAATCTCTTTCTTTAATCTTTTGTAGATCTTTTACAAGAGAGATAATTTAATTTTAATTCTCTTTAATAAATTATTTCTTCCACATAATAAAAATTAAAATTAAAATTCTTTTTTAATTTAATTTGGCCGGCTCCCACTAGCTTGGGTTCAAGCTAGGGCCGACCACCCAATTTTATACCTAGGCCGGCCCTAGCTTGGTTCCCAAGCTAGCTTGGCCGACCCCCTATTGGTGGGTATAGAAGGTGGGTGTAGGTGGGTATAGTACTCTATAAATAAAAGGCTACGATAGGGACCGAGAGGAGGAATTGGTTTTGGTCTCCCGATAAAATTAAGCATCCCGTGTTCGCCCCGAACACACAACTTAATTTTATCAATAATAATTCATTCCACTAGAGAACTATTATTGAACTACCGCACCAATCCCAAATTACATTTTTGGGCTCATTCTTATTATGAGTGTGTTAGTCTCCCTGTGTTTAAGATATCGAATGTCCACTAATTAAGTGTGTTACTGACAACTCATTTAATTAATATCTTAGTCCAAGAGTAGTACCACTCAACCTTATTATCATATCGGACTATGTCCACCTGCAGGGTTTAACATGACAATCCTTATGAGCTCCTCTTGAGGACATTATCAACCTAGTATCTCTAGGACACAGTTTCCTTCTATAATCAACAACACACACTATAAGTGATACCATTTCCCAACTTATCGGGCTTATTGATTTATCGAACTAAATCTCACCCATTGATAAATTAAAGAAATAAATATCAAATATATGTGCTTGTTATTATATTAGGATTAAGAGCACACACTTCCATAATAACCGAGGTCTTTGTTTCTTTATAAAGTCAGTATAAAAGAAACGACCTCAAATGGTCCTACTCAATACACTCTGAGTATACTAGTGTAATTATATAGTCAAGATAAACTAATACCTAATTACACTACGACCTTCCAATGGTTTGTTCCTTTCCATCATGGTCGTGAGCTACTGTTTATAATTTATAAGGTACTGATAACATGATCTTCTGTGTGTGACACCACACACCATGTCATCTACAATATAAATTAATTGAACAACTACATTTATCATAAATGTAGACATTTGACCAATGTGATTCTTATTTCTAGATAAATGTTTATACCAAAAGCTAGGCTTTTAGTATACACTCCAACACGCCGAACCCGTGCCTGACTTCTCCTCTTCCCCACGCGCGCCCGAAGCCCTCTCCCCTTGACCTAACCGGCGCCGCGGTAGTTCACTTCTCCTCACAATTTGAGCCGTGGTCGAGGGTTGCATCTCCTTCTTCTTCCTTTTCCTTCTCCACGCCGTCCCTGTGCCCTTCTTCCCTTCCGCGACACCGAAGCCACCACCGTCGTCTCCTCCTTTCCTGCGCGCCGACGCAGATCGCCGGCCACTGCGAGCCCTAGCCTCTCTGCAGTCCCCGAGTCGAGCACCTTTCCCTTGCGGCGACTCTGCCCCGACACTAGTCTGTGCCCTTCTTCCTCTCTGCCACATCTCGGCACAGCGCCGCCGACCGCACCATTACATCTTCACTGTTACCGGCCACTAGGTTCTGCCGAGCCTCCCATTTTGACCTAGTGCCACTGCTAGCTTCTGTGCTGCTTGCTGCCACCGTGGAGGTAACGATTTAGGATTTGGGCACTTAGTTTGGAAAGGAAAAATTTGTTGATTAGGGTTTCCTTGTACAACAGCTGTTACCTTGAATTGCAGTAGCTGACAACCCTGTTCTGGCTGCAACCCTTAGCTGTGAATTCAGGTAAGGTACTAGGTTTTGGGTCTTAGTTGTAGATCATAGTGTACTTTGATTATTTTAGATCGTGATTCATGCTGTAAAGAATTTGGTTTTACATGGTTAGGTACTAGTTCATGTATTAATCTGATACAATTTGATTTTAGATAATTGGGGATACCTAATCCATTGTAATTGTGAAATGGGTTAGGTTAAATCTAGTTGGATATGGATTAATGGTTGGTTAGCTAATTAAATATACAAGGGAATTAGCTAAATCCGTATATGTTTGATATTACAGGACTTTGACGCGATACGAGTATCTCGATGTCGGATTTGGACATTCCTATTGGAGGCGGGTACTTCTGACTTTATGTCGTTTGATATGCATAGTAGTGAATTTAACAAATTGCAATAATTATGTTTCTTATCTGTTTCGGTTAGTCAATACCCGATACTTGTTACATGCTTGGTTGATACTTGTTTTGCATATCATGTTATTTCTTACCTGCTTATACATACTTATAGGGGGTAGTGATATACTATGTTTCACCGTGTTCAGGACCTAGGTTTTATACCTTGTTTTATCTGTGTACCTTTGATTTGATTCATTGACCTAAGGTGCACCTTCTATATATATATATGGTTTAGCTCAGGATATTTACATGGTTAGTGCCATGCACCATTCGCATGATTTCATGTTGTGCGATAGTCCGCTCCATTATTATTGAGCACATCGCCAGTTACATGGATCTGCCACCACTCATGGATTAGTGGTCGATTCAGGCAGAGTGTGTTGCAGCAGGGGCTTTGTTTGGCTTCGTTAGTCCGCTCATGGGTAGTGTGACGCAGCGTGGTAGCCGACAGAGATTCCTCCTCGTCATCGTGTACCGGGAGATGAGAGCATTGCGCTTCTCCATTTATGATTTGGGGTTGGAGGATAGGTGTACTCCAACAGCATCCCGTCCACTCGGTCACTCAATATGAGCAGTGACGACAGAGTGCACGGTTGTTACAGCCCTACCCACTCTATCTCACTATTGTGTGTGAGATGATTGACTGGTGTCAGGGGTGACCAGGACGCATCATTGGCATCATACGCATTGATGCATTTATTTCTTGTGATTGTGTTTGTTGCATTTATTTGCTGCATATTGGTTGGATGCCATTCTTGACATGCATACAGGATTTCTATACCTCTCAGACTGTTTATCCTTGTACCAGGTCCTGGTTAGTACAGTTTTCTCCTGTTTACTACAGTTGCATTTTATCCTTCTTATATCAGGAGACTGTACGCATGATTAGTGCTAGATGTTATTTCTCTACTATGTATATCAGTTGTTACCCGTTGAGGAGTTGACTCACCCCGTGGATATTTACTATTTTCAGGTTGATGCTGTCAGGAGAGAGTTCCAGTTGCTAGTCCCCTGCAGCCACGAGGATGTTTATTTATATTTTTGGTTTTATGTACTAGACTATGTTTGGACTGGTTTTGTTTTGATACTTGGAGCTTGTATGGATTGTACTTGTCGATGAGTTTTTTTAATCGGATTTGTTTTTACTATATGCCTGCTAGAAGGCAGAAGATGTAAGTTGATTTGATCGTCGGGTTTGTGTTTTATGAGTGTAGTGGAGTAGGATATCGGTTTTGAGCTTTATGGGTGTAGTTGAGTAGGGTGGATTTTGAGTCTTATTATCATTGCTTATTAAACTGCGTGGATGTCTATATGTTGTGGTTTGTTTATTATTGTTATTTATTTCAGCCGCATGTGGCTGAGGTATATGGTGATGTAGTAAAATTTTAGATTGTTCGCCGTACAGGGGAGATGCTGCCGAAATTTCTTCGGACAGAGACTCCTCCGGGGCGTGACAATTTAGTGGTATCAGAGCCAGGTTTCGATCCAGGGACCTGTGGGTTATGGGCCCACCAGAAGAAAAAAAATAAATCCAACTTTTCCTCGCTTAAATGGGTCACCTAAACATGCTAGAGCTCACAAACCATGGGCTGGGATAGTACGAAGGAAACATGCACTACCTACTCACTCATTCATGCTATGGCTACTAGGGCACCATAGGTTACCTACTAGGGATCAATTGGAGAACCTAGCAGATGAGAAGAAAGTCTACTCCTTTTATCAGATGGAGCTAGAGACTCAAGAGCGTATGTTCTTTAGGTGCCCGCCAATCCTCCAATTATAGGAATGTATACGAGCATGATTGTATAGGACTCTAGATATAGGCACGTATAGGAGGATGTTCCGTGTCTTTATCAGGCAAAACACAGGTGAGACACCTAGCCATGGCTGCTATGGTCTACCATGTATGGAAGGCTCACAGCTACAATATTTTTGAGGCTAGGACGCTGGATGTGGAGTTGGTATATCGGCAAGTGCAAGTTCATATATACAGGGCTTGGGAGTCCTCTGGAGAGGTTTTTTGCTAGAGCATTATTAACTTGAGCAGCTTGCTTTTTGCTGGAGTATGCTGTTGGTGACCTTGATGGAGATGGATGGATCAGCTGGTGATGAAGGAGAGATGAGAGTATGCTTGTGTATTGAGTGAGACTCCACTTGTGTGAGGAGAGAGTAGGGCTCAGGGTTGTAGAGGAGGACTCTTGCTGGTGAGGTCCTATGGAGGGAGCCATGTATTTGGGTTGGGGATAGATTGTAGATAACCACAGTGAATAGATCCACCATTGATGATCTATCTAGTTCGTAGCAAATGATTACGGTAAAGACAAGTCAAAATCGTTATGGATGAGGCTTTGCCAAAAAAACTATGATGGTAAATAAATCCAGTGCAATGATCTATCTAATCCATAGCAAATAACTATGATAAAAATAATTCAAATCTATTATGACTGAGATTTTATCAAAAAATATATGAGGGTTAATAGATCTATCAAAATGATCTATCTAGTCCATAAAAAAATAACTACAGTAAAGACAAGTCCAATCTGTGTATAGTTAGTCACTTGCTTAAAGTAAACATTGGATTGTTTGAATACTACGATTGGTGAGCACAGTTTGTGATATCAGCTTAGAGCTTAATGGTGAAGCACTGCCATTGGATGAATGTATTAGGGTTCACTATCTAGCTTTAGAGGGTCACAATTTGTACCTCAGGCTTTGATGCGTTGCTTTGGTGGACGACGTTGCTGCATGTCAGCTTAGATACCGATGATGTGTTGGATAGTTGATACTGCATGGCCATATATTGGGTTCTTGATGAGGTTACTGCTTTTGGCTGGAGCTTAGATGCACAGATTGGCTATCAACAGGGTTAGAGGGCAGGGGCGGAACTAGAAAAAAAATTTCAGGGGGGCTGAATTGTACAGATATTTTTTTACGACTAAATAAAAATATTTAATAATTAAAGTTTTACATCAACTCTTGCATAATATACGATACTACAGTCTACAGAAACTATACACATAAAGTCTGAAATTTAACGAACAAAGGAGTTAAGCTCTAGACTCTAGTCTATTCATTTCCACTGTGTTGATCCCTCCAAGGCTCCAACTCTTGCATAATATAGGTTGCTGCAGAAACTGCAGCCAAATAAACATGAACACCACTCATATAAATCATAATATGCATGGAATTCTTATGAGATATAGTGTAGAACAGAGCAAAAAAAAGAGGTTCAGAATTTTGAGGAATCAATGATGAACAAAGAACACTTTAATAGCAAATGTTTCTGTCAATACAGAAGCAATAAGAAATAGGTCTACATCTCATTTTGCAACCCACTTGATGACTAACAACAGGAAACACTCTCCATGCAAAAGCTATTAGCCATTTAGCCTATTAAGTTAATCACAACCAAATAACCAATTGATCTTATTGAACACTTAGGATTCTCATTTAAATCATATAACTGCTGCAATACTAATACTTGCAATATCTGATTGAAATGATATTGTTAGAGTTTACCAAGAGTCCAAGAGACTAGAACTCGAGAGCCTTTCCCTTGTCCCACTTAATACTAGACCGATTCTCCATAACCTGATAAATTAACATTGAGAACATTTAATCTAACTTGCAAGAGAAAAAAACTAGAAGTTTAGGAAAGATTAGTCTACCTTTCTTCCATAGGTGAGCTTCATTTCCGGGTTGGCACAGAAGTCTGCGACGACTGACAAGTCGGTACAAGAGGAGGCAATTGGATTCTACGAGACTGCATTTGTTGAAAATGTTATAATATTTGCTCATTTTCAATTGTAGAAAAAATATCCTTTTCAATGTATACAACTAGACTGTCATTCATCCATTCATCTCCCATTCTATTGCGTAAATCAGTCTTCACAGTCTTCATTGCAGAAAACACTCGTTCAACCGAAGCAGTTGCAACTGGTAAAACTAATGCCAACTCTATCATACGATAAACCAATGGGAACACCAAATGTTTTTCAGTCTCAACCAATTTCTGAGCAAGAATTCCCAAGTCATCAATTGAAGAAAAGTAAAGATCATCCCGCAGATTATAAAAGTAACTCATAAGTTGTTGTTCCAAAAATAAATAATCAGTACCACAGAAGTCCTCGGGATAAAAATCAGCAAGATGGATGAGTTTGTGAACATCAAATTGAGAAAGAATTTCTTGGATGAAGACATGATATGCAACCAAGCAATTCTGTACTAACTTCTGAAAAACGATTATTCATCTCTTGTATAATTAAATCAACAACCTATCATTCAAATTTGCAACCATGATAACATTAATAATCAATGAAATATCTTTAACAAAAAAAAAATAGATTTTTAGAAATAATACCTGACAAAAAAATCTCCACACGATAATGATGAAAATTGGTGATGAGCTGCCCTCTACGCCTACCATGACCACGAGTTAGCATGTTGTCCTCCATATCAAGTATTGGAATCATATTCAATTCACAAAATGTGTTAACTTGTTCCAAAATTATCTGCCATCCATCTTCCCTGAAGTCTTGTAGTCGACATTTCACACTTCTAACCAAGGACATGGTTTGAACAATATTTTGATCCCCTTGTTGTAAGGAAAGTGATAACTCATTTGTAATTCCCAATATATACTTCATCAAATGTAACACAAAAACAAATTGATAACTCTCCATCTTCTCAATTAAACCTGCGGCAACACCTTTATTTGCAGAATAAGAGGCGTCATCATATACATTTCCTAACACTTCTATCACTGAGGACCACATAGAGCATAAACGAAGTAATGTTAAGTAGTGTGAGCCCCAACGAGTATCTCCAGGTCTTGCTAAACTAGTTTCTTGATTTTTTCCTTTTCCACTAGTAATTTCTCCACTTTCCAATTCAGCAATTATTTTATCATGTTGAATCTTTCTAAGTTGATCTCTCCTCTTACAAGATGCTCCAGATATATTCACAATCATAGTGATATACCCAAAAAATTCACTCACAGTAAAATTATCATGGGCAACAGCAACAAGAACTAATTGGAGCTGGTGAGAGAAACAGTGAACATACATTGCAAATGGATTTTCTTGTAGTATCAGAGATTTCAATCCATTGAACTCACCACGCATATTTGAAGCTCCATCATATCCTTGGCCTCTCAATCTAGATAATGATAAACCATGTTGCACTAATAAAGCATCAATAGCCATTTTCAAAGAATGAGAACTGGTGTCAGGCACATGCACAACTGCAAGAAATCGTTGAATCACACATCCTTTTTTATTCACATATCTCAAAACAACTCCCATATGCTCCTTCACTGAACTGTCCCTAGCCTCATCAACCATCAAAGAAAAGAATTTATCTCCAATATCATTGATTATAGCAAGTGTAATATCTGAAGCACAAGCACGTGTTAAATCCTTTTGAATTTTTAGGGAAGTCAATTGATTGTTTGCAGGAGCATTTTGTTTTATAACTTTAGAAACCTCTTCATTTCGTTGACTATACCATTCAAGCAACTCAAGAAAATTACCTCTATTTGAAGAACTAGTTGACTCATCGTGTCCACGAAAGGGCAACCCTTGCTTCAATAGAAAGCGTGTCACATCCAACATTGCTGTTAAACGAGTCCGATAATCAATTTCCATATCGCGACTATGTACTGGTAAAATATTCCCCACACTATGCCTTTGATCTTGAAAAGCCTCAAATTGTATTCTAGCTTCATTGTGACAACTATTCACAGTCCCCATATGACGATTGAATCTTTCTAATGCCCTTTTCCAATTGTTGTATCCATCTTTTATAAAGTCATTATCTACATTTTCTTTATTTAAAGGTTTGAAGAGATAACACCAAAAACAAAATGCAGCATCTTTTGATATGCTATACTCTAGCCATGTATATTTTTTATACCAAGTTCCTTGAAAACTTCTTTCTTGATTACCAAAAGTTGTTTTCGGATACACATGACCATTTGGTTGACAAGGCCCTCGGAGCGCATACTCTCTTCGAGCTTGATCTCGAATAGTAATATCAAATTCTTCAATTGGTTTTCGTAATCCCGGATCACTAACAATATCATCCAAATTCAATTCTACACGGGATTAATTTTCTACTTGTTCAATAACATTCGGCTCATTAGAGGAGCTAGAGCCGAAACTACGAGTTCGTTTAAAAAATCTCTCCATATCCTACACAAATAAATAACTAAAAATAAATTATGTAATGAACAACTACAAATGTAATAGAAAAATATATATTGAACTAAAACTTTAATAAACTACCATAGACCACAGTACCATTGCCAATTTAATAGAAATATAGAATACTCATGGAAAACTAAATAGTCTAAACTATAAATGTAATTCTGCATATTTTACAAAAAAATAAAATAAATAATAATGGAAAACTACCAATCTAATAGAAAACTAAACTATGGTAAATTCACTAAATTGTAATATGGACTGTACATTTTCAAAAAAAATCAAATAATAAAAAAAATTTAAAACATAGCAAATCTAAGTTCTAACCTTGTGAAGAAATGGTGTTGAAGCTTGGATTTGGAGGCTTAGAGTTAGAGTCGAGAGAGACTGCGAGTTGGAGTTGGAGGCTGGAGACCTTGGTCCTTACTCCTTGGGCTTGGACTCTAGTCTCTAGAACCTTGGTTGGAGGCTTGGAGAGTTAGAGTTGGAACTTGGAGGAGAGTTGAGTAACTTGAGACTTGAGTGGCAGTGGGAGAAGAGCTGAGGACTGAGGAGGAAGAAGTGGAGTTAGGGACTTAGGGTTTGAACCGCCGTCTGCGAAATGTGAAGCAGCAGGCAGCAGCTGCAAAGCAATTTGGGGATTTTACATTTTACAAACCCTGTTTAATGTTTTTTATTTATTTTTATTTAATTTATTTAACAATGGGCCCCACCTATTATTGTTTAATTAAAATTGGTAAAAAAAAATAAAAAAGAAAACAGAACAAAACTTCGTCTTCTTCGGCACAGCCACACAGACGCACACTGCACACACGCTTCACACTTCATAGGCCGGCGCACGCACTATGCACAGCGGCACAGCACAGGCACGGCGTCTGGCAATGGCAGTGGCCAGTGGGCGGCGCGCCGGCGTCCAGCGGTCCAGGTGGAGGTGGGGCGGCTGAAGCCTCCTCATTCCGGTGATGTATAGTGGACGGCAGCAAGCTGGGGGGGGGGGGGGCTGAAGACAAAAATTCTAGTACTTAGTCTGGAGGTCTAGAGTTCGAATCCTGGGGAAGACAAAAATCCACTGACCAGGAGGGGGAATACCTAGTGAGTAACGGCACGACCGAGGGTCGTCGGTCGATGACATAAGGGGTCACCAAATGGGCCGTCAGTTGAGCCGCCCAAGGGACCGCCAAGGGGGCGCCAAGGGGTCACCAAATGGACTACCAGTTGGGCCGCCCAAGAGACCGAGAGGCCGAGTCATTACACTGATACTTGTGAGAGCACACATACATGTATATATTCTTACACCCTAGACAATTACTCAGATCTAATACTTCATCAAAAATGAATAACTATCTATTAGGCACATAATGAATAGCTATCTATGAGACACATGTTCTGTAGTACTATTTTTCTTGATAATATATTTACCTTTCATTAAAAAAAATGATTACCTCAATCAATTTTACACTCCTAACCACTTGACAATCGACTATAAATTAATCTTGTAATTTATCTTCCTTCACATAATCTAGGAACGTATTATGAGAGACATTTGGGTAAGTGTAATTACCTTTTACTACAATATGATTTTTTCAATTGATAGTCATGAATATTGCCGAGTTGGTACTTGGATGATAGATTTCTATATGAGAACAGAAATCGAATCACTAGAGAATAATCCCCTAGGGAGTAAAATTCCTCTCACCTAAAAGGGTCATTCGATCATATTTACTCTCTTTATCTTATTGAAAACCTCCAGTGAAAGACACTTGGGGTAAACCAATCATCTTTTACTTGATTACCTTAATCGGTTTAAAATCATCTTGTAACAAGATAGCGAAAAATATAGTCTAAATTGAGGGAATGGGAATGTGATCAGCAATGCATGTACATAGACTCTACCGACACCTTTGCAAATGAGTTAAGAAATGACTATAAATACTTAAAGGATGGATGGGGTGAACTCTATGTTGGTGCATCCGACTTGGGGACTTGGGTGGTATATCTAATGCACTAAAGATTATCATAGAATTCTTAAAATTAGTCAACATTAACTGATTACGTATAGTAAACTGACTTATCTAACCATAAAAATGTATGATGTCTATGATTTCTTTATAAAATTTAGGAAAAAATAGCATTCAGATATCTATAATTGATCATTCAAAATATCCTATCATGAAACCTCTTCCTAAGCTCCTCGAATGGAAACCTAGGGAAAAAAAAGATGATTAACAGGTCAGGTAACATTAAACTTGAGATGACTGGCCCGACCCTATAGAAATTTTTCACTGGCCACTAGGGTAAATTAGAAAGCGCTCGTAAAAAATAATTAATCAGGTCAAGTAACATTGAACCTAGGGCGACTGGCTCAGCTCCATAGAAGTTTTCCACTGGGCGTTAGGATAAATAGGGAAGTGCTCACAGCGGGCGGCCTAGAAGCCAGTATCCTTTAGTTACGCATCCCATTTGAAGAAAAAAATCCCTATAAATGTGTTGTAGTTGGGAATCGAACCATGGATGCCTGGTTGACAACTAGACCCCCTTCTATTGCACCATAACCCCAGTGGTAAAATGATTAACCAGGTTAGGTAATGTCGAACTCGGGGTGACCGGCCTGGCCCGACGGAAGTTTCCCACTGGCTGCTAGGGTAAATCGGAAAGTGCTTATGGTGGGCGACCCAGAAGCCCAACATCCTTTGGTTATGTGTTCCATTTAGAGGAAAAATTTCTACAAATACGCCGTAGTTGGGAATCGAACTGTGAGTATTTATATAACAACTAGGCACACTTTCACTGTACCATAGCCCCAGAGGTAAAACATGATTTACTAGCTAGGTCAAGTAGCGTCGAACTTGGGGCACCGTCGAACTTGGGAGACCAACACGACCCCACAAAAGTTTCCCATCACCCACTAAGGTAAATCAGGAAGTGCTTGCGGCGGGCATCCCAGAAGCCTAGCATCCTTTGATTACGCGACCCATTTGGAGGAAAAATCCCCATAAATGTATTATAGTTGGGAATCAAACCGTAGATGCCTAGGTGACAATTTAAATCCTTCCATTGCACCATAGCACCTCGGGTGAAAAATGATTAAACATGTTAGGTAACGTCAAACCTGGAACGACTGGCCCAGCCCCACAGAAGTTTTCCACTAGCTGTCAGGGTAAATCGGGAAGTGCTCGCGACAGGTAGCCTAGAAGCCATCATCCTTTGGTTAGCATTCCATTTGGAGGAAAAATCTTTGCAGATACGTCATAATTGGGAATTGAACCGTGGGTGTTTGAGTGACAATTGAACACTTTTCCACTGCACCACAACCCTGAGGGCAACATATCTTCCACAAATAAATAGATAAAAATGATTAACTAGGTTAGGTAATGACGAACTTGGGGCCACCAGCCCGACCCATAAAAGTTTTTCACCGGCCGCTAGGGTAAATCGGGAAGTGCTTCAGATAGACCACCCAAAATCCCAGCTGTTAGATTTCGAGGGATGACCTATGACAATCTTCTTACGATTTTTACTAAATATAGATTCACTATTTGAGTGCATATTATATGTTTAATTATCTTAAACTCATTTACTAAATGTTCGTAATACAATTCATAGCATGAGAGAAATTGTGATTGGATCATAACTAGTGATTATCTCTACATGTGCAATTATGAACGTATTGGAATTTCCCTAGTCGTCGAATTGATGCATTCAGACATCATCAATTCTATAAGACTAGCATGGATTATACTCCTTGGTTCGCCAAGTAGCTATTTTCTCACTGGTTGGAGACATTGGGATGTCAAGAGTTAAACGTGGATGCTATTTATGGTAACTAGTTCATTGGAGTGACTCGCTGTAAGACTTCATATGATTATCTATATATACATATATATATGTCTGTGAAGCTCTTACTGTAGCTCGAGTGCAAGTTTTCTTCGACTTGAGGTATACAAGTCATCTTGATCACGGAGACTTATACTTTGATATCTTAAGCAAGTACCTCATTGAGATGTGGATCCGGGATGATTGGGTCTAAGTCGAAATGTTCGAAGATGTTTGAATACCCCACAGAGGATTCACCGCTCCTTACGAGAAGACGTATATCCTATGTCCACTTAGGATTATTACTCAAAGTCTTTGGCCAAAACATCACATTTTAAGAGTGTGAGACTCTTAGACACATGTACGAGTAATTTAAATTCGTAGAACGAGGAAGTATTACTTGGGCTAGGTGTGACGTAGTCAGTTTAGTGGGGATAAACACATAGACCATGTCCTAAATCAAATGTATATAAGACGAGTGAAAGGAATAAGACACGACTCACTGTAGTTGCTAAAGGATTTAGAATTAGTTCTAAGATCAACTATAATTTTTCGGCTAATTGGGGATCATGATGTATTACTAGGTGCTACTTATGATCGTTCTATAATTAAGTAGTTAATTATGGATAACCAAGATGAATCGGGAACCTATTGGGTCATACGCACTAATGAGTCTCTAAAAGACATAAAATAAGTTAAAGAATAAGATTCTTAGATCAAGAGATAAATGTTTAGTTGGACCATACATAAGACAAATATGAAAATATTTGTCATAATGGAAGTGCGGATGAGCTACATCTCTTATGGTAGAATTGAACCATATTTGGTTTAATCATGAATTAATCATGAACCAACTTGATTTAGTTGTGAACCAAACAAAGGGGTTAGTGAGCTAATTTTTGGTTAAGGGATAATGGTTAGATTTGGGCTTTCTAATCCAACTCATTAAAGCGGATTATATATAGATGTAATTGGAAGAGAATTAGATACAAGTTTCATTATTTGATTGATTGACTTTTGGAAAATCCAATCCTCCTCTCCCTCTCCTCTCTCTCCCATCGCCAACAAGAGGGTGCTCCCTCTTGTTGTCGTGACCACCACAAGGGAGAAAAACTCTCCCTTGTGTGCTTCTCTTCTTCTTCCTCTTGATCCCTCTTCTTCACTCATGGCTAGTAACTTCCGAAGGAGAGGCTTGTACTCAAGGAGTTGTCTTGAGGAGCATGTCGTGGATATGAATAGAGGCAAGGTTCGACAACGTCGCTATAGTTGATGCCCTTCTCGTTATAGGTCATCTGTAAGGTATACCTAGCATAAATTTATTTTCCGTAAATTTTAATTATGCGAACATGTTTGACATGTTGTATCCTTGTATGCGGTGGTGTGTGATGTAATAATTAAAAATTATTTTTGTTTTATTTTCGCTGCCCATGTTTACAAAACGTGTTCTAGAACACACCCACATCGGGCATATCCCAACACCAGCATCCTTTGATTACACGCCCATTTGGAAGAAAAATCCTTTCAAATGTATCGTAGTTCGGAATTGAACCGTGGGTGCCTGGGTGACAACTGGATGCCCTTCCACTACACTATAGCCCCAAGGTGAAAATGATTAATCATGTCAGGTAACGCTTGACCTGGGAGACCGGCTCGAGCTCACGAAAATTTTCAACCGCACGCTAGGGTAAATCGAAAAGCTCTCACGGTGGGTGACTCAGAAGTCCAGCATTCCTTGGTTGTGCATCCCATTTGGAGAAAAAAATTCCTACAAATATGTCATAGTTGAGAATTGAGCCATGGGTGCCTCGGTGACAACTGACTTCCTTCCACTGCACTATAGCCCCAGTGGCATAAGCCTCCACGGGTAGCTTAGTTGGTATTTAGGTTATAAAATGTCATATAAAACTCTAGGGAATAAAATTCCTTCTATCTAGAAGATGTTCAGTCGCCGTTATTTACCTCCCTTTTAAATACCTTGGGATGGACGTGGAAGGGTGCATCACCTTTTGCCACTTGAATGAAAATCTAGAATTGAAATATTTGCCACTCGAATGAAAATCTAGAATCGAAATATGGTGCAAAGTCTAGGGCCTACTAAAAGGACCCCTCCCCAGTTTGTCTAGGGTGTTTTTTTGGCTCTAACATCATGATCAGACGAATAAGTACATGATTAAATGACTAATCGAACCGAGATTAACAGGTGAACAAAACTAGTCCCTTACATCAGAAAATTCAAGGGTGTTCCTTGTGTTCTCATTGTTAGATTTGTTTCCTCTTAGCCTAGGCTCTTAGAGTTTGTTGACAGATAGAACGACTTGTAATTGAAAATACGAAAAATCTAAATTTTGAGTCTTAATAAGCTTTTAATGCTTGGAACTCTTAGAGAGGAACTTAAGAATTGTGTGAGCTGAAAGTGAAGGATATGGTTCATCATATAGAGATGAAGAGTTGTCCCAATAGAGTGAAAAAGGGTGAAATGATAGAAATTCAAGGGGTGTGGAAATGTTAGGTTGAAAATGAACAATGTTGAATGACATTATATTGTTTCTTGCTTCACTATATATGAGATGAGAGCAGAGTCGGTTGTTTGATGCTTCGACACATGCAATGCGACAAAGGCAAATCCCTCGGCAATGTTTGACACTTTGCTACATGACATGGTAGAGACGTGTTACTTGGTTAATCAATCGTGTCAAATAACTAGGGTTGTAAATGAACCAAGAGTTCATGAATAAGCTTGGTGTTTGATTTGGTAAGAACTTGTTTATGTTCATTCAATATACATAAGATTAATTAAACAAACAAACTTGAACAACTTGTTAAGCTAAACAAACAAGCTTGAACACATATGTGTTTAGCTCGTTAACGTTTGTGAATAATATTCGTGAACAATGTTCATGAACAATGTTCATGAATCATATTCATTAATAAAACTCTTTTTAATATGCTAAATAAATAATAAAATAAAATAAATAAATATGTTTAAATTATCAAGCTCAATAACCAATCAAACAACTAAAAGTTTTAAATAATCAAACAAGTTTGAATTGAGAGCTTGATAACATTTAAACAAACCAAGCTCGAACCAAACTCAAGCCAAGCTTGAATTGAGAGCTTGATAACATCTAAATGAACTAAGCTCAAGCCAAGCTTCAAACAAGTTCAAGCTCTTAAAACATAAACCAAGCTAACCTTGAATACTCATTTCAAAAGTTTGATTCATTTTAAGCTTGACTCAAATAAACTTGAACACTTCAAAACTCAACTTGGCTCGACTTATTTACAGCACTACAAATAACTAAGAGAATCATAGTTTTAATTCTATTTGCTAGAGACGAATATTCTAAAAATCTGAGTGTGTATAAGTAGTACTTTGAATTTATCAGACTGTCTTACCTATTATCAAAAAACAAACCCTCCATAATTTTGAGATTTTGTTGATCGTAATTTTTTGTTATCAAATCAATTATAAACATCTTTAGTACACCTTTTATTGGAATTAGATTCATGCATTTACGTTCATTGAGCATATGTATTCTTGTACTAGCTTATGCTCTCGTCTAATTAAATTGAATATCCCTTAAATAGTTTTAAATATTCTCATTTCATTTATCAATCAAATTGAATTTATAATAATTTACTCGTGAAATATCTTATTTATGTCCCTATATACTTAATTGATCAAGCGTACCATTACATCCTAACATTGAAAGAATACTACATGCATTTATAATACTCTTAATTTTCTCAGTTTTGATTGTATTTTTCTTAAACTATATATTGATTTAAATAATAATATTTCTCACTATGTGTTTTCATACTGTGGGAAACTTATGGATGCTTCTAAGGTTTGAGTTTTATTTAACAAATTTTTTTTTTAAATATATATATCGGGCAAAAATCAAATAAATGACACCTATTATTTCAACATTGTTATAGCATCTATTTGTAACAGCTACAATGTATAAAGTAGTCGTTCCAGGAACCGTACTAGGATATTCAGATTGTCACATAGATATTTACGGTTCGAACCCTAGCTATGATATTTTTGTAGAAATTTTTTCTCCAAATGAGAGGTGTAACCAAAAAATACTGGGTTTCTGAGCTCGTCGTCGTGTGCGCTTCTCGATTTATCATGATGACCGATGGAAAAATTCCGTGGAGCCAAGACGGTCATAGTCAATGAATCAAACTGGAATTATCAATTTTTTTACAGTGTATAAAGTAGTTACTAGAGTATAAAAATTTGACTATTTAATTTAGTAAAGAGTATTCTTGGGATAAAATATCATGTAGAGCTCTTTTGATTTATTATTGATAGTAATTGGATTTATCCTGAGGGATGTAATAGATTCTTCCTAGTAATATGGTTGAATTCCTTCCTTGGGGGTTGAGTAAATAGGGTCGAGCAATATCATCAAAGACTACAGGGCGATGTTACTTAGTTTGACCCAGCAGCGTTAAAGGTTGGCCGAGTAATAAGGTCATGTTTCCATAAAGAAATTGCATGGAAGATCACATAACAATATTATTGAGGTTCACTAAGCAATAACTCTGCATTTCACATAACAACCTTGTGAGGTTCACCGAATAATAACTCTGTGTCTTGCAGAGTAACCTTATGAAGAATTGTTAGGCAATAACTTTGCATCTAGTAACTTTATGAAGAACAATAACTCTACGTCTTGCAGAGTACCTTTAGGAAGGTCCACCCAGCAATAACTCTACGATTCCGCAGAGTAACTTTGAAAAGGTCTGTTGAGAAATGACTCAACGTCCCCAAAACAACCTTATGAAAGTCTGCTAAGTGACACCTCTATGTTCCACAGAACAACCTTATGAAAATCCACCGAGCATTAACTCTACGTTCTGCAAAGTAACCTTATGAAGAACTGCTGGGCAATAACTCTATGTCCCGCAGAGTAACTTTATGAAGAACTGTCGGTAAATAACTCCGTGTCTCGTAGAGTAACTTTCGGAAGGTTCGCCAAACAATAACTCTGATTCTACTGAGCAACTATGGGAAGGTCCGTTGAGCAATAACTCCACATCTCCCAAAGCAACATTATGAAAGTTGGCTAAGCGATACCTCTATGTTTCTCAAAACAACCTCACGAAGGTCCGCCAAATAATATAATACTAAAAGTCCATAGGATAATAACATCAGGGTCCGCAAAGTAATATTATTAAGTGAGTCCATCATCAAGCTTTTGATTACGTGGTGATAACTGAATGGAGAGATGTCTGAAGCTTTTCCTTTGATCTCTTCTCATCTTACGTGGAGACTAATGATTGGAAAATTAAGTGTTGGATGTTCGAGGTTGTTTCCTTGATTCCTTCTTCATAATACATGACAATTAGTGAATGACAGATGAGTAGTGGCTGTCAGAGTTGGTTTCCTCGAAGCCCTCCCCAATTTACATGGTAATCAGGGATTGGGAGCACAGTAACAAACCAATTGCAACTGCATCTTCACTGATTTAGATGGGAAGAAGTGAAAAGGCATGAAGATAGGTAATGTGGAGATTCCTTTTTAACAATTATATAAGCACCTCGAATGGTAGCTTCTAGGTATGATGGTCTTCTTTTTCTAACTAGCAGAGGCAACTCTTTCTTTAAGTTCTTCTTCTTCTTCCTTATTCTTTTTTTGGGCTCTCCATCAATCACTGACTTAGCATTGGAGGGGCTACGTTGGAAGAGTGGCTCGACTCAAATCGGTATTACCTGTTGGATTGAAAGCGCTAGAGGGGAGGATGGGGGGGGGGGTGTGAATAGCACTCGTACTTTTTCACAATTTTCGTAAAGTGTTTTGAGTTAAAGAGCAATGGAAAATAAGAAAGTAAGTAGAAGAAAAGAAAGAGACACACAGGAACATAAGTTTTTTTTCTTAGTTCGGAACCTATGACAACTTCTACTCCAAGGCCTGCACTTGAGAGTAATTGGACAATCACTAATCAATTGAGAAGTTACAAAAATAATTCAAATTTAAGTACAAGTAACTGAAAAATAAAAGATATTGACAACTTAGAAGAAAAGATCTTGAGCGTAGTCGTCGTTGGAGCAGTATTCGGGGGAGGGGGCATAAAATCGTTTATCAAGCAGCGCACAGGAGAGAAACTTGTAGTAGTAGATGCATTGAAAGTACTGGTCAAACCCTCCTTTTATAGCCCCATCCGAGTGCTCGACTCCTCCTCGGACGCCCCCCACAGGGCTAACGCGGCGTGCTCTTGTCGAAACTTTATCCAGTAAACTCTATCCATCTCCGGGCCCGCAGACCGGTTTGTGCGCCTAGACCGCTGACGTGGGTCGACCAACCAAAGTGTGACAACTTAGCTTAAAGATGAATTTTGCCTAGTCTGGGTGCCTAGACCAGTCCAGCCACAAAGGCTAGTCACTCGCTACGCTCCCTCTCAACAACTGACCCAGGTGCCTCGAGCATCTTCGGGTGCCTAGATGTTTGGGCGCTTGGACAAGCTCCGGGCACTTAAAGCCCCTATTTTACAGCCAACTTTATTCTGCATTACATGTTAGTCCTGTCACGCCCCCAGAAGAGTCCCTGTCCGAGAAAATTTCGGCAGCATCTCCCCTGTACGGCGGACAATCAAAAATTTTCTACAAGCACTAAATACTCAGCCACAGGCGGTTGGAATCATAACAATAATAAAAATCAATCACCACGCAGTTTATATATATATTCAGCCTCTGGCTGACACAACCACGCAGTAATAATACTCTGACTCAAAAACCACCCTACTCAACTACACTCGTAAAGCTCAAAACCGACGAACTCACCTCTTCTGCCATCCAGGCAGGCATGTAGTAGAATAAAAACCAAATCCAAATCCATCGATATAATAAAATCTATATCATGTCCATAAGCAAATAAATCCAGAACATAACGAGTTCAAACAGTCTAGAACAGAAAGAAACCAAAGAAAACCAAACATATCCTGGAGGTCTGCAGGACCAGCACTACGTGCAGTGAGGACTAGCGACTGGAACTCCCTCCTGACAGCATCAACCGGAAAATATCAACAATGGAGGCGGGGTGAGTCCTCAGCAGGTGCAGTTGATATGCAAAGTAAAGAAACAACACCTAGCACTAATCATGCGTACAGTCTCCTGATAAGAAAGATAAGAATGCATCTGAAATAAACAGGAGAATACTGTACTAACCAGGTCCTGAGTATAAGGTCAAACAGTCCGAGGGATAAGGAAATCCTGTATGCATGTCAAACATAGGTATCCAAACAATATGCAGCATATAAATGCAGCAAACACAAACACAAACAATAAATGCATCATGCATATGATGCCAATGATGCGTCCTGGTCACCCCTGACGCCAGTCGATCATCTCATACAAAAGTGAGGCCGAGTGGGTAGGGCTGTGACAACCGTGCACTCTGTCGTTACTACTCCTGATGAGTGACCGAGTGGACGGGATGCTGTCGGAGTACACCTATCCTCCTACCCCAAATCATAAATGGGGGAGTGCAATGCTCTCAACTCCCGGTACTCAAAGACGGGGAGGAATCCCTGCCGGATAACACGTTGGGTCACACTACCCATGAGCGGACCAACGGTGCCTAACAGAGTCCCTGCTGCAACACACTCAGCCTGAATCGACCACTAACCCATGAGTGGTGGTGTGTGCAGATCCATGTAACTGGCGATGTGCTCAACAATAATGGAGCGGACTATCGCTCAGCATGCAATTATGCAAATGGTGCATGGCACTAACCACAAGAATATCCTGACCTAATCCACATATATATAAAAATGCATCAAAGGTCAACGAATCCAAAATAATCCAAAGGTATACAGAAGGTATAAAACCTAGGTCCTGAACATGGTGAAACATGGTATATCACTACCCCTATAAGCATGTATAAACAGGTAAAATATACCTGAGATGCAAAACCAATCAATCAATCAAGCATGTAAGATTTGGGTAGTGATTAACCGAAACAGATAAGAAACACAATTAATACAACATGTTAATTTAATTACTAAGCATATCAAATGACATAAGTCAAAAGTACCCGCCTCCAATCGAAATGGTCCAATACGCTAATCGAGACACCCGTCGAGACACCGTCTCAAATCAAAGTCCTGTATCACCAATATATACATTTTTATTTAGCTAATATCCAAATGAAATAGCTAAATAAAAATCTTTAACACTTAAAATAGGGCATACCCTAATTAACACATAATATAAACCTAATTCTATTTACACATATACAACTAATTACGAAATCCATTTTCTACACCTCACCTCAATTCACTGCCTCCTATTGATCAACAACAAGGATCGTGGCCGCAGGACACAGAATGTCTGCTGAACTAAAAATACTCCACAACAAGACCAAAAACCAAGTATTTTACCTTGATTTCTTAGCAACTGCTGGATGGATTTGTTGCCGGATCAGGCTGCCGGCTACTGCAAACCAATGGAGGTTGCTACAAGTTCACGTCGAAGCAACCGAATACCCCTCTGAAATCACAGATCATAACCTAGGGCACGACACTGGTGAGGAAGATCCCTGCGATCGCCGGCTGCTCAAACAAGGAACAAGACAGTGGTCGGCAGTGGCGTCGGAGCCGAGGGCAGAGGAAAGGAGAAGAGAAGAAGGTGGTCGGGCGGCGCCGGGTGGCTAGGGCACCGAGTGGTCCACGGTGGCGCTGTGATGGCGGCAGAAGAATTAAGGCCTCAGCGGCGGCTGTTGTGGCGCCGATTAGGGCAGGGAAAGGAGAAACGGCAGAAAGAAACTCGACAAGGGCATGGGGTGGCCGACACAGAGGAGGCGGCCGGTGCTCGGAAGAGAGAAACCGCCGGCCGACGGTTAGGGCAGAGAGAAGGAGAAGGCTCGGGCGGCGTCGGGGAGAAAAGAGAGAACGGCGAGAATGAGAGGAAATAAAAGAAAATAAGATAATAAATAAGAAAAGGAAAAAGAGATAAATAAATAAATCTTTTCCTCTCTTAAATGGGTAGTCCAAACAGGTTTTCTCGGGCCCCCGTTTTTATCCCCGTGAACTCGTCCGTACGAGCTCCGAAAAATTCCCTAAAACTGTCCAAAAATTCCGGAAAATTCCCTTATTAATATTCGCCTATTTTCCGGTATTTTACATTCTCCCCCACTAATAAAAATTTGGTCCCCAAATTTTGTTATCTACCATCAGCAAGTACTAACAACAGATATAGAGTATAAATGCTGAACGGTAAATAAATCACATACCTCAAGTGAAAAGATGGGGATATCGAGCTCGGATAGTGTCCTCGAGCTCCCAAGTAGCCTCCTCGTCCGAATGATGCTGCCATCCGACTTTAACCAGCCGGATGGTCTTGTTCCGCAACTGACGCTCCTTCCGATCGAGAATCCGTACAGGAACCTCCTCATAGGTAATGTCAGGCTGAACTGGAACTGGGATATCTGCCAGCACATGCGTCGGATCGGGTACATATCTCCTCAGCATGGATACATGAAATACATCGTGCACGCCTGACAGGGACGGTGGTAGTGCCAGTCGGTAAGCTACTGCTCCGATCCTCTCCAAGATCTCGAAGGGACCAATGTACCGCGGAGCTAGCTTACCTCTGAGGCCAAATCTTTTCACCCCTTTCGTGGGTGAAACTCGTAGAAATACATGGTCTCCAACAGAGAACTCTAGTGGTCTGCGTCTCCGATCAGCATAACTCTTCTGGCGATCCTGCACCTCTGACATCCTTCGTCTGATAGTAAGGACCAACTTTGCATCCTGCTGAACTCTATGAGGTCCCAACAACTGAGCCTCTCCAACCTCATCCCAAAGGACTGGTGTCCGACAAGGTCTACCATACAACGCCTCAAACGGTGCCATCTGGATAGCCGAATGGAAGCTGTTGTTGTAGGCAAACTCTACTAACGGCAGATGGTCCTCCCAACTGCCTCCGAAATCCATAACACATGACCTCAGCAGGTCCTCTAAAGTCTGAATGGTCCGCTCTGACTGTCCATCTGTCTGTGGATGGAAAGCTGTACTGAAACGGAGCTGTGTGCCCAAGGCCTGCTGCAGACTCTGCCAGAAACGAGACGTGAACCGTGGATCTCTATCCGAAATGATACTCAACGGAACACCATGTAGTCTGATGATCTCCCGACAATACAGATCTGCCAATCGATCCAGGGGATCAGTCCTCCGAATCGCTAAGAAGTGCGCTGATTTGGTTAATCGATCAACGATTACCCAAATCGCGTCATGGCCTCGTCGTGTCCTCGGCAACCCTACCACAAAGTCCATGGTAATATGATCCCACTTCCACTCAGGAATAGGAATCCGCTGAAGTAATACTGTAGGTCTCTGGTGTTCAGCCTTCACCTGCTGACAAACAAGACATCTAGCTACGAAATCCGCGATGTCTTTCTTCATACCGTTCCACCAATAGGAACGTCTCAAGTCTCGATACATACGGGTCCCGCCTGGATGGATCGCAAATCGAGAACGGTGTGCCTCCTGAAGTAGCTCCTGTAAGACCGGATGAGACTGAGGTACGCATAATCTGCCTCGGAAGAATATAATACCCTCCTCGTCTCGTGTAAACTCGGTCTGCTGCCCGGAAGCTATCTGACTGCTAATAAACTGCAAATGCTGATCACTGGCCTGTGCCTCTCGGATCCTCGTCCTGATCGACGACTGAGCAACCATGGTAACCAGAATACCCTGCTCTGTCGGTCCCTGCTCCTCAAGATCTAACTCTGAGAAACTCTGAATCAAGTCCGTGACTGAAGTCCGGTGGCAAGCCAAAGTCCCTCTGGACTTCCTGCTGAGCGCATCTGCAACCACATTAGCTTTCCCCGGGTGGTAGCTAATGGTACAATCGTAGTCCTTCAGGAACTCCATCCATCTCCTCTGTCGGAGATTAAGCTCCTTCTGAGTGAAAATGTATTTGAGACTCTTATGATCAGTGAGAATCTCAAATGTGATACCGTATAAATGATGACGCCAAAGCTTCAGAGCAAAGATGATGGCAGCTAACTCCAAGTCATGAACTGGGTAGTTCTTCTCATGCTCCTTCAGCTGACGAGAAGCATAAGAGACTACTCTGCCGTGCTGCATCAGAACAGCGCCCAAACCCTGTAGAGACGTGTCAATCCATCCTCTCCAGAAGGTAAAACCAAAACTGGAGCCGACACTAATCTCCGCTTCAGCTCCTGAAAGCTTGTCTCGCAATCCTCGGACCATGTAAACTTCACGCCTTTCCTGGTAAGACGTGTCAACGGCATAGCAATACGCGAGAATCCCTCGACAAAACGTCGGTAATATCCGGCCAATCCCAGAAAACTGCGGATCTCCTGAACTGACTTCGGCTGCTCCCAACCGGTGACAGCCTCGATCTTCTGAGGATCAACCGAAATACCTCTGCTAGAAACCATGTGTCCCAGAAAACCAACTGAGGATAGCCAGAATGCACACTTACTGAACTTCGCGTACAGCTGATGTCGTCGAAGAATCTCCAAGACTGTGCGAAGATGCTGTGCATGCTCCTCCTTGGAACGAGAGTAGACCAATATGTCATCAATGAAAATGATAACAAACTGATCCAGATACTCTAGAAAGATGCGGTTCATCAAGTCAATAAACACCGCTGGAGCATTGGTAAGCCCAAATGGCATTACCAAAAACTCATAATGACCGTATCTGGTACGGAAAGCTGTCTTCTGGATATCAGAATCTCTGACTCTCAACTGATGATATCCGGATCGCAGATCAATCTTAGAATACACTGATGTACCTCTGAGCTGATCAAACAAATCCTCAATCCGTGGTAATGGATATTTATTTCTGACGGTCACTGAATTCAGCTGCCTGTAGTCAATACATAACCTCATGGTGCCGTCTTTCTTCTTGACAAATAGAACTGGAGAACCCCATGGTGAAACACTAGGGCGAATAAATCCCCTGTCTAAAAGCTCCTGGAGTTGAACCTTCAGCTCGTTCAACTCTTTTGGTGCCATACGATACGGAGCTTTCGATGTCGGCGCGGTTCCCGGAATCAGCTCAATAGCGAACTCCACTTGCCTTCGTGGAGGCAAACCTGGCAGCTCCGCGGGAAATACATCTGGGTATTCCGGTACAACAGTAACGTCGGAGAACTGCGAACTACTACCGTCCTCGATCTTGATCAACGATAACAGAAAACCATGACAGTCATGTGACAACAGCTTCTGAGCCTGAATCGCCGAAATGTCGTCTCTGATGCCAGTGAAACTCCACGAGGGTTGGTTCGGAGGCCGGAAGGTGACCACCCTCGTCTGGCAATCAACGGTAGCATGATATACTGACAGCCAATCCATGCCAAGAATGATATCAAACTCGACCATCTCCAATACTAGAAGATCTACCGTAAGTATCATGTTGCCAAAGTCTAACGGGCAACCTCTAATCTCCTGGGTGACGTCTAAAGTATCACCGAACGGTAGGGAGACAGTCAATCGCCGCAACCTAACAGTAGGTAATCTACCAATCTCCCGCATAAAGGTACGGGATATAAAAGAGTGCGAACTACCAGTATCAATCAAAATATCAGCAGTAAATGCATAAATGGAAATCGTACCGCGGAAAACGGATCCGTCGGCCCGCTGAGCATCCTCTCTGGTAATAGCATGAACACGACCAGTCTCTGGCGGAGGAGGAGGTGGTAATGCTGCCAGCGGCTGCTGCGGCTGGGCAGAAGCCTGCCACTGAGGCGCTGCTGGACTATGTGCCAAATAAGACTGAGAGGATGGTGACTGATACTGTGCAGCTGGCTGGAACTGAGTCTGATACTGCCCCTGAGTCGGATAATAAGGTCCTGGAGCAAAACTCTGGGGTGCTACAGAAGCACTGGAGTACTCCTGTCCAAGCATGCCAAATGCTGCTGCGGAGGGAGCTGCTCCCTGCTGACGCTGTGAAGATTGGGCTTTCTGCCCTCCTCGATATGCCCCTGACTGACTAGACTGTCCCCTCTGACCTGACCCTCCGGAAGCCGTGTGCTGAGCCTTCAGCTGACAATCTCGGCTCTGGTGCCCCGGCAGTTTGCAATAAAAGCAAACTGACTGTCCCAGAGAGCAAGCTGGGGTGAGGTGATCTCTGGATCCACATCTGAAACAATGTGTATCACTGGAAGGTGGTTGCCGGTTCTGATGAGAAAACTGGGAACGTCCTGAAGAAGACCGCCCTGATTTCTGAGGCCTACGAGACGCCCCAGTACCACCTGACTGCTCGGACTACTCGAGGCATCACATGCTTGTGTCTGCCTGGACACTCAAGTCTCGACCAGTATGCTTTCTTTTCTGTCCGGATATCTGTCTGCACGAGCTAACTCTATCATCAAAGCTCGATTCAATGCATCGAGTAAGATGAAATACCTAATCCGGCAAGTCGTATATGCAGATAACCATCCAATCCTTGTATAAACTGCATCATGCGAGTTATCTGTCCTCCGCAACTAACTCGGACAAAACCGAGCCAACCGGAGGAATTCAGTATTATACTCGGTCCATCGGCGATTATTCCTATCTCTCCTCGAGTAGCATACTCGATAGGACAGTGGAAAGAAATGGCTCTCAAAAGCCTCTCTGAACCTGGTCCATGTGACGTTGCGCTCACCAATAATAGAACGCTGAGTAACCCACCAGGCATTAGCTTCATCCCGTAAATGGTAAGCAGCCAGCTCTGCTTTCTCCCACTCGGAGCAAGCCATATAGAAGAAAGTCTGCTCCATAGTCTCTATCCATGACAGAGCCATACTCGGATCGAGATCTCCACGGAAAAGAGTGAAACGAGTCTCGGCCAGTGCTGGAATCCTAGCTCGTGCAGCGACAATATCAGTGAGCTGTGTCGGGACGGCTGCAGGAACTGGCGGAAACACTGGAGCTGATACTACAGGTGGTACCGCGGAATAAACCTGAGGAGGAACTCCCGGTACTGCTGAATATACCGGAGCATAGGCCGTCTGTGGTACTGCCTGGGGAACAAAAGTGGTGGCAATTGGAGGTACGGTAGGAAAAGGTACCGGATGTGGAGCAGCTGCTGCTACTGTAGGCACTGGGGGTACAGGTGCCACTGGTGTCGGGTACACTGTAGGTCCAAGTGGTGGTGGCACTGAATACGTCGTAGGCTGCGCTGGAGCAGATGTCGGGTACACCAATGGTACCCCTGATGGTACTGTAAACAGGGTAGGCGTGGATACCGTCGGTGTGGCCAAAGTAGGTATCTCTACAGGAGCTATCGGGATTTGAGAGCCCGATGCTCCCGCTGCATCCTGAGTCTGTCCCTGACTGACAGGCTCACTAACAGTGGGCATCTCTGGCATATCCAGAGATCCCGTGGTCCTCGCACGTGGTCGTCCAGCACCACGTCTCGCAGCAATACGAGTAGATCGTCTCATATCTGTTAAATTAAATTACAGATATCAATACCAATATAACCAACATAAAATAACAACATACCTATTTGCTGTCTGGAGATGTTCCGTCGCTGTCCAGTCCCCAATTTGACCTCAAAATTCCGAACGTACATATCGCCGGAAATCCAAATAAATCCGAAACATAACCATATCGAAAATCCGATAATGCCCAGTTTGACTCGCAAACCTGGCTAACCCAAATATCCTGAATACCAACAACAGGTATCCGATAAATCTCCAGAACACCAAAAGCAGGTATCATAACCCGCTCTGATACCACTAAATTGGTATCAGATAAATCCTGAAAATCCATAATACAAAAATCCAACAAGTATCGCCAAACTTGGCGCTCTGATACCAAGTAAATAAATTGGTATCAGGTTATCCCAAACATCCAAAATACGAAAACAAAAGATCGTATAACTTGGCTCTGATACCACTAAATTGTCACGCCCCCAGAAGAGTCCCTGTCCGAGAAAATTTCGGCAGCATCTCCCCTGTATGACGGACAATCAAAAATTTTCTACAAGCACTAAATACTCAGCCACAGGCGGTTGGAATCATAACAATAATAAAAATCAATCACCACGCAGTTTATATATATATTCAGCCTCTGGCTGACACAACCACGCAGTAATAATACTCTGACTCAAAAACCACCCTACTCAACTACACTCGTAAAGCTCAAAACCGACGAACTCACCTCTTCTGCCATCCAGGCAGGCATGTAGTAGAATAAAAACCAAATCCATATCCATCGATATAATAAAATCTATATCATGTCCATAAGCAAATAAATCCAGAACATAACGAGTTCAAACAGTCTAGAACAGAAAGAAACCAAAGAAAACCAAACATATCCACGGAGGTGCAGGACCAGGACTACGCAATGAGGACTAGCGATCGAACTCCCTCCTCGACAGATCAACCGAAAATATCAACAATGGAGGCGGGTGAGTCCAACACTCAGCAGTGCAGTTGATATGCAAAGTAAAGAAACAACACCTAACACTAATCATGCGTACTTCTGATAAGAAAGATAAGAATGCATCTGAAATAAACAGAGAATCTTGTACTAACCAGTCCCGAGTATAAGGTCAAGCAATCAGGGATAAGGAAATCAGATGCATGTCAAACATAGGTATCCAAACAATATGCATAATATATGCAGCAAACACAAACACAAGCAATAAATGCATCATGCATATGATGCCAATGATGCGTCCTGGTCACCCCGACGCTAGTCGATCGTCTCACACACAATAGTGAGGCCGAGTGGGTAGGGCTGTGACAACCGTGCACTCTGTCGTCACTACTCCTGATGAGTGACCGAGTAGACGGGATTCTGTCGGAGTACACCTGTCCTCCTACCCCAAATCATAAATAGGGGAGCGCAATGCTCTCATCTCCCGGTACACGATAACGGGGAGGAATCCCTGCCGGCTACCACGTTGTGTCACACTACCCATGAACGGACCAACGGAGCCAAACAAAGTCCCTGATGCAACACACTCAGCCTGAATCGACCACTAACCCATGAGTGGTGGTGTGTGCAGATCCATGTAACTGGCGATGTGCTCAACAATAATGGAGCGGACTATCGCTCAGCATGCAATCATGCAAATGGTGCATGACACTAACCACAAGAATATCCTGACCTAATCCACATATATATAAAAATGCATCAAAGGTCAACGAATCCAAAACAATCCAAAGGTATACAGAAGGTATAAAACCTAGGTCCTGAACATGGTGAAACATGGTATATCACTACCCCTATAAGCATGTATAAACAGGTAAAATATACCTGAGATGCAAAACCAATCAATCAATCAAGCATGTAAGATTTGGGTAGTGATTAACCGAAACAGATAAGAAACACAATTAATACAACATGTTAATTTAATTACTAAGCATATCAAATGACATAAGTCAAAAGTACCCGCCTCCAATCGAAATGGTCCAATACGCTAATCGAGACACCCGTCGAGACACCGTCTCATATCAAAGTCCTGTATCACCAATATATACATTTTTATTTAGCTAATATCCAAATGAAATAGCTAAATAAAAATCTTTAACACTTAAAATAGGGCAAACCCTAATTAACACATAATATAAACCTAATTCTATTTACACATATACAACTAATTACGAAATCCATTTTCTACACCTCACCTCAATTCACTGCCTCCTATTGATCAACAACAAGGATCGTGGCTGCAGGACACAGAATGTCTGCTGAACTAAAAATACTCCACAACAAGACCAAAAACCAAGTATTTTACCTTGATTTCTTAGCAATTGCTGGATGGATTTGTTGCCTGATCAGGCTGCCGGCTACTGCAAACCAATGGAGGTTGCTACAAGTTCGCGTCGAAGCAACCGAATACCCCTCTGAAATCACAGATCATAACCTAGGGCACGACACTGGTGAGGAAGATCCCTGCGATCGCCGGCTGCTCAAACAAGGAACAAGACAGTGGTCGGCAGTGGCGTCGGAGCCGAGGGCAGAGGAAAGGAGAAGAGAAGAAGGTGGTCGGGCGGCGCCGGGTGGCTAGGGCACCGAGTGGTCCACGGTGGCGCTGTGATGGCGGCAGAGGAATTAAGGCCTCAGCGGCGGCTGTTGCGGCGCCGATTAGGGCAGGGAAAGGAGAAATGGCAGAAAGAAACTCGACAAGGGCATGGGGTGGCCGGCACAGAGGAGGCGGCCGGTGCTCGGAAGAGAGAAACCGCCGGCCGGCGGTTAGGGCAGAGAGAAGGAGAAGGCTCGGGCGGCGTCGGGGAGAAAAGAGAGAACGGCGAGAATGAGAGGAAATAAAAGAAAATAAGATAATAAATAAGAAAAGGAAAAAGAGATAAATAAATAAATCTTTTCCTCTCTTAAATGGGTAGTCCAAACAGGTTTTCTCGGGCCCCCGTTTTTATCCCCGTGAACTCGTCCGTACGAGCTCCGAAAAATTCCCTAAAAATGTCCAAAAATTCCGGAAAATTCCCTTATTAATATTCGCCTATTTTCCGGTATTTTACAAGTCCAAAGAGTAATAATATGTAAAGCAGAATAATATTTGACAGTTTTCGGACTGTCCGATTCTGACTTTGAGTTTCACTGAAACTTTAGGTCAGACTGACGCCTACTGTTCCCTCTACAGGAAACGTGTCCTCACCTACTCCTCTTAGGCCGTTTGGACTTGTGCTCAACATCCAAGACTTCAGGAGTTTCACCTAGTGTCCTCTACCCTCGGATTTCCTACCTGGTGTTCGCGACCTCCAAGATTTTCACCTAGTATCCTCTACCCTAGAATCTTTGCCCGACGTCCTCAACTTGTTAATACTTCGCCTAGTCCCATGGACCAGGACTCCCTTGCCTAACCACCACTACAACAAAAACTGCAAATGACAACGGATATTATCCGTTGTCGTAGGGTCAAAAAACCGTTGTAACTGAGGGCGTTGTAGAATGTATTGCCCTACGACAACGGTTTTGAATCCGTTGTCTTTGTAGACATTTGACAATGATTTTTATCCGTTGTTGTTTATATGCTCAAAGTGTGTTTACGAAGGATACGACAACATTTTAAAACCGTTGTGGTAGATAATTTCAACAACAGAAATAAACCGTTGTGGTAGATAATATTTACTCGTTTTGCTTTTTTTAATATAAGCAAACCACTAATACAAAACTAAATATTTACTGCATTAAATCCAAAATAAACATCCATATATAATTCATCTTGTAGCCACACATATACAAAAATATAAAAAAATGAGTTGTTACTTATCAAAATACACATGTTTTCCATTACTGTTCTCCATATACATTAAATCACATGTTTTCCATTTGCTGTTCTCCATATGGCTTTTAATTTACGAATTAGCAAGGCAAGCTACATCCTAACAAAGCTCACTTCTTGCATAAAAAAAACTCAAGCCTCACGAATTGCCTGACCTACAAGAGAAAAATTTAACAAAACTTATCAAATTTCAGAATTCCATATTATAGTCTACATGACAACACGAATTCCTGGAAAACAAGCAATACAAGATAGAACAGATATTAGGTGTTGTTTCATGCTACACAAGTCAAACAAAACGATACAAATCAGTGTGTATCAAGAAACAATCGGCAACATCCATTCACGCGGGACAAAATTCCATTATACTCAACACAAAAGAAGGAATGATCTTTTCTTCCTTGAGAATTATACCTCCTTGTCACTCGTTTGATGAAACTAACTTGCAGTATATAGAGCGAACTATTAAGAAATCAAATTGCAGTATATAGGTGTTTTCTATATCAATATACTATAGATCATACACGAAATGCCTTTACAAGCTCTTCATTTCATTCTCAAGCAATCACTAACATGCATAGGGCAAGCTCATAGGGTAAATCAAGGTTTCACATCTGCCTCAGAACATGCTTGTTTAGTGAAAGGTATTTCATTTGGTAAAACATGCTTGCTATAAATCTCTATGAACAATAATATTTTAATATTATCATACAGAACACTGTGAAATGCAGATCTCAGTATTAGTGGAGAGAGAAAAATGGCAATCCAAGTCATATTCATGCCACATGAACAAAATGGCATTTAGTATTATAACACTATGATTCTCTATATAAGTTCCATCGGATTTGAAATTCTTTGTTCAAATCAAAATATTTAAAAAAAATACTATTTATCCTACATGGAGTATATACAATCAAATCCAGCATAAATATGCACAAGTACAGGTAAGATCACCTTAAGAAGAAATGAATCAAGTTTAAATGACATCCAGATAAAAATGAAATAAACTTGTGGCATTAGACTCTTAAGATGCACTTCCCAAATTTCTTCTCCTTGTGCAGTCCATGCTGCAACATTTCCATGAGTGTCAACTGTCACTATTTCAATTTTGCCATCATCATTAATATCAGCTGCTACAGCTGGTGCTTGAATCTCAGCCATCTCAAGAGAAAATTTGTTTCTCACTTGGCCTACACGAAATTGCTTTCAAAAATAAAATCAAGAAATCGAAGCTTTGTGCTCGGTTCTGATAATTTAAGATTACATAATTGCATATTTGAGATAGAGAAAGAGCAAGAGACATGTTAATAATATCCTTTAAATTTACATTGTCTTCTCTTTTTGAAAATGAAATACAAGAGATATTAATGTCACATAAGTGTCACATATAGGAAAGTCTTAAGTAAATAAAGGCACGAGTTTGCCATTAGACCTAGTCCATTTCAGTTCAAGATTAGTGAAACTTGGTGAGGACCCTAATTCCCAAACATATACCACAAACTCTAATGTCAGCAACTAAACTAAATCCACCCTTAGGATACAAACCCACAAAATTTGATCTCATGTCAAGTTCCTATTTCTGCTAAATAATTCACTGGCTTCTATTCAGAGAGGTTTCAGTTTGTATTCTAAATTTCTACAAGTTCTAACAGAAAATCCTACTCAAACTGCAAAATTTACCACAATAGTAAAGATGCAATTCCTGCAATATATATTGGGTAAATTGTAGTATATAAACATGAAGATGTTGCAGTTAATAACATTACAAAGAACACATTGACTTACCAAAGATAATAATTACAACTATAAAATGAAACAAAAAAAATTACCATGATGATCCAAAATATAAAACAAGCCATAGGAAGTGCCATCAAGAATGCCCAATTTTCCATCACCATCCAAGTCAACCACAGTAGGAGAAGAATAAACATATGCACGGAAATTCCCCGGATCGACACTTAAATCAAGATCTTGAATCCATTTGACTTGCTTTGTATCAAGGTTGAAAACTACAATCCCACTTGTTACATATTTTTCAATGTTGATACCCCCTAACTCAGCTGAATGCTCTAGATTATCATAATACCTGCCAACTTATCAACTGTAATAAGAAAGAATTGAATGCACAAACAACCTTAGATATATATGACATTCACCAAAAAAAAACCAGTACAAATGCATTAAATATACAAGAACAAAATGATAGTAGTATATCAGTTGAATACAACCATAGTTTGGGCAGATGAAGAATCAATTAGACAAGCCAACATTGTGAGAATCATGACCTAAGACTAAGACCAGTAAGAATAATTACACACGGTTCGCATACAACCATTAAATTTCTGAAAATTGCATGAAAAGCAGTGTAAAAAAGTATGCTGATTCTTCTTGTAATAAACTTCCATCAATATTGAGTTGTTATTGTAACATTGTAACCTACATAAGATTAATATATCATATGTCAGATATAGAAAGTATCAAATTAGTCTATGACTTTGGCACCAATTTTTATTTCAAGAAACAGAATGTCTAGGAAGATGATATCATCGTACAAGAAAACTTTTTAAACAAAAAGCAGAGAAGTTGCTTACCACAAACTTTTCCACATAATAATTACATCCAAAAGAAAGTACAAGAAATAGTTTTCGTATCATTATGGACAATTTTTCATGTAAAAATACCACAAATGTATAAAGTAAAAAATTCTTACTCGCGGTCAAAGAAGTATGAAACAACCACAACCATTTCTTTAGTACCATCATTATCTATGTCAGCAATTACCTTCATAGAATATTAAAAATGTGGGTCAAGCTTTTAGGAATTAAATTCCCTGATTTTTTCCTTTTTATGTATGATCAACTCCAATGGAACTTACTGGAGTGCAAAGTATGTGTGAATCTATGCTAACATAATCTTCTGCTGTCTCATGGCTCTCTTCTGTCCAATTTTCATCCTCCCACATTGATTCATCAATATAATCATCATAGTCATAATTATACTCATCAGCTAACTCATCTGTATCTCTAAACAAATCAAAAGATGAATCAGCTTCTTCTTCCAGTTCTTGGTCATTTTCCACAGTTCCTCCTTGCACTCCATCACCAGTGTTATGGTCTTTTGAATGTCCATCGTGGGCCCCTTGATTATCAATTTCTTCAAGAAGCCTTCTTTGCGTTTGTGTTTGATTTTCCTCTGTACCATTTTCCAATGAAGCGTCCCTTTTGATTGTGTCATTAAGATTGCTTGACACTCCATTGTATTGACTAGTTTGGGCAAAATCAAGTTTTCCTCTGTTCTCAAGCTTAGATGTATTAATTGAGAGGTTGTTCACAATGTTTGTAGAATCATAATTACATTCATGCTCCCATTTATATCTAGATAAAAAGCAACAAAATTTTCCTAATTTGATTCATAATCAGAATTTCAAAAAGGAATATGTGATACTTGGAATATTAGTTTATAAACCCATATGCTAATTTCTCAATCATCGTATAACATACTTACAAAATTTGACATGTTAATCCTAATATATTTACCATAGCAAAGCTATTTAAGACATCTTAAATATGTTACAGGAGTTGCAAAACACAGTGTTTCACATTTAAATATGTATAAAAATGCAAACACAAAAAGTTCACGAACAACAACAATCAGCACAATTATAATATGGCTAATTGGCCAACATCCTCAGGAAATAGAAATAAAAGCAAAGGTGATTGCAGTTGGGTTGTGATCACAAACGAGATATTGAGTTCTTAGCAGAAGCCTCCTTGGAAATTGAATCATCATGGACATCTGGATGTGAACGATCCACTGGATTTGGATCCAAGCCAGCATACCAGTTTTTACGAACCTTTCTACGAGGTACTTCTAGTTTATCCATCATCAGATAGCCAGAGACCCTATTATAGCCACCAGATTTATGTCAACGTGCAGCAATCCACCAAACAATTGTTGAAGCTACTTACCTGAAAAAATTTACAACTCCATCATAGGTAGCTAACGCTATTTCTCTTGTACCATCCTTGTCTATATCATATAAGAGAGGGCTGGAATGGACTGTCGATTGGTGAAAAGACTGATGAATTTGGAATTTTCACATCAATGGAAACTATATGCTATTATGTGTTGAGTAACTACAAAAAGCATGCAAAGGAGCTACCAACGAGATATTGAAATTTATAGAGAAATGACTAGATAACAAAACTAACATTAAAGAGATACTTGGCATTTTATCACCATCAGAACCCTCCAATACTTCGAGGTAATGGACAAATGATGGTACCACTATCTCTAGCTCGCCATCACTGGAGTTGCAAGAGTACAACAATAAGTCAACCTCTCAGTTAGCACAGATACGACTATGTCCACTATTCCAATAAAAGTGGCGAGCCATGCAAGACCTAGAAAAACTATCCAAACACACTATTTCGACCAATAAAAGTGAATAATAAATAGAAATCGATGCTTAAAACCGACAACTTCAAAGATCAAACACCACAAACTTTGACATATGAGTAGGTAAAGGGCATGATGAAACAAATCAAAAACTAAAAAGAAGAAGAAAAGAGAATGTTGCGCTTGCAAATATAAGCATAGTGGAATCAAAAGTAGGTTTCATTTTTTGAGACAAAATTTATGAACGAAGACAAGACCTAGGTTATAAATCTACCTTGACTATGGCTCTAGCACAAATCCAAAGAAGACAAGACCTAGGTTATGAATCGACAGAGTAGGAGTGCCACCTTTGGCGAAGAAATACACCTCGTCCGATCAAAAGGTTCCACGAGTGAAAGAAGCAGCAGTGGAAGGTCAGAGGGCCTCGTCGAACTCAGAAACCCGCTCACCAAGAAATGAGAGGAGCACACCATCGTGGAGGAAGATCCAGCGGAGGCTTGAAGAGATTGTATGAGAAGAGGGAAAGAAAATTGCCTTAGGTTCGGGAGTGCGAAGGAAAAACACGGCGCCGAAAAGAAAACAGTGAGGGAAAGGAAAACAGTGAGGGGGAAAATGACCAAATTTAATTACAACGGTTTTTTCAAAACTGTTGTCGTAGCCGCTAAAAACGCGGATAAAGACAACGGTTTATAAAACTGTTGTAAAAAGTATTGTCGTTTTAAAAAAAATCGCTCAATGACAACAGTTTTGCCAAAACCGTTGTCTTTTATATTTAATGGGGAGCTCAAAGAAAACGGTTTTGGCAAAAACCATTGTCTTTGAGCAAATACCCAACGCTTTCTCTTAAAACCGTTGTCGTAAGGGTGTTGTCGTTTGCAGTTTTTGTTGTAGTGCACAGATATGACTTTCTACCTGCCTAGTGTCCACTAGGACTTCTTTGCCTAGCCTCAACTAGGACTTTCACCTTGCCTAAGATCACTTAGGACTTTCTTGCACACTTAGTTAGACTTGTTAGATCACAACACGGTTTAACTTTAAACCTTTGCCAAATATCAAAATACAAGTTTTATTAGCTAATTCTTTTAGCACCAAGATTACCTTCTCAGATCTATGCAGCCACGCGAGAAGGGAGAACCTGCAAAGAAGGAGGAGCTCGAGTGACTGGAAAAAGGAACCATCAAATTGGCATTGTCGGTGAGAAACTCTTACAAAAGGCTACTATGACTCGATCTGAGATGGCGACAATGGAAAAATTAGCCGGTATATTCGATTGGATCTTCCCAACCTTCATTGCATAATTTCAATGAAGGTAGTTGAGATTACATAAGAAAATCTCGTGCTTGGTAGTGACGCTTTTAGAATAAGTTTGGCGACCAAAGGATGGCCCTCGGCCATTTGGGAGGGGGAAGAAACACTAGCTGCTAAAAGACCACCGGTAATTACTCCCGCCTCACATGGTTCTAGAGGAGTTACAGTTGGTCCCGTGTAGGCCGATAAGAAAGGATAAAAATAAATTACACTTTTCTCAATCTTTGGACTTTAGTTAACAGACACATGTAAATTAAGATAAAATAAATGCATAAAAAGAATACAAGACTACCGAATTACTTGGTTTACAACTGGGGAGGTTGGTAATCCAAGGTAGAAGTAAGCACTAGAAAGAATCTTCTTCTTCGACCAGGTTGGAGCCGGAGAAGCCTCACATAGCGATTTACAACTCAAAAAATGGATAAATAGACTTGAAAATTGAATACAAGTGTTGGGTATGAGCAAGAGGGCATTCCCTCTTTTTATAGTGCTCAGAATACTTTTTACCATTGGCTGACATGACACTGGAGGCGTCTCAATTGAGCTTGAGGCACCTCCAGCTTAGAGGGTAGAACTGAAGCTATAAATTATAGATAATCACACAACTCTTTTAGAGGGTGGAACCGAAGCTTTAAATTATAAAGAATCACACAGCTCTTTTAGAGGGAGGAGTTGAATATCTAAACTACAAATAATTATGCAACGCTTTCAAAAGGAGGAGCCAAAGCTTTAAATTACAAATAATTAGGCAACTCTTTCAAAGAATGGAGCTGAAGCTCTAAACTACAAATAATCATGAACTCTTTTAGAGGGAGGAGCCAAAGGTCTAAATTATAAATAATCACGCAACTATTTTAAGTAGGAGATGAAGCTTTAAACTATAAGTAGTTACACAGCTCTTTTAGAGGGCGAGCTGAAACCCAAGACTACAAATAATCACGTAATTCTTAGAGAGCAGAGCTAAAGCTCTATAATGTAAGTGCTATATTTATTAACTTGACAATTAATGTCAATGATAATAAGCATCTTTCAAAACACAGAGTCCAAAACTCTAAATATATTGGTTGAATCTATTATTTTATTAATTAATATAGGTTCTAGCGTACTCCTAGAGCATGGAGTTGAATTGTTGATATATATAATTAGTTTCTTAATTCATTAGTTACACAATTAATTAGATACTCTAATTTATTATGGATCTCAAATAAGAAACAGAAAAAATAGGAATTAAGAATAAAAGGACAAGCAACATTGATGTGAAGCCACAAGTGTACGACTACATCATCAAATAATAAAAAGATATCGATCCACAAGAACTGTTGATTAAACATTAGTTGGTTTCACACGATAAATTATCTAGACAATCGGAAGGTTGGTTGCAAGCTTAAGAACTATGTTTGAGAGAGAGAGGGAAGGAAAGAGAGAGTAAAGAGAATATAGAGAGAGAGAGAGAGAGAGATGAAGGGAGAAGAGTTGGTTGGGGGAATGATTCTAGGATTTCAGTTTCACTATAATACTAGTTAATGTTACTATGAATTATTCATCTACCTGACTCCATGCTTATACTCGTGTAGTGATTCTAATAAAATTTCGGCACAACCCCACACAGGTCGCATCACAGAGTTAACACTAGTTCTAACACCATTAAGTAAAGAAGTAACTCTAGAAAGTCTAGTTAAAAGGATACCCTAGAACCCCTGATCATACAATCGCTAAAGTTATCTAATATACTTCCTAACGATAGATTAATGATATTAAGGAGAAGAGATAACCTAGAAAGTTTGGTTAAAGGGTTACCCTTTGTCATAGGGCCCCTAGTCATACATTCACTATATTACACAAGTCACTTCCTAACATTAATCTGGAAAAATTCCTAAAACTCTAATTAGCCTTTCTAGGAAAGAATTGGTCTCTATATCAAGACCTATAGAAAGTGGGGTAATATCGATGACCTTTCTCACTAAGAGCACAATATATCTGGTTGAAAGGGTATCCTCTGTCATTAAGGATCCTCCTATTATCCAGTCCAATCAACCTTAACATTGAGACAAATCCCTTACATCTATATGCATGCACCACATACATATTTCGTCAAACACATATAAGGCTCAACACAAATAGAACAAGTTATAAACATTTCATTGAACAAAGAAATAAGAAAATATATACTTCATGCATGAACAACACATCATAATTACTCCTTACATCTTAAGAATTAGAGAATCTACTCCATTACAAGAGAATACAACTAAAGGATGAAGAAAATAGCAAACTACAACTCAATATATAGAAATATAGAGAAGAGAGTGTCTTATCCTTGAAGCTTAGCATATTTAGAGGCGTTCTCTTGCTCCAGAAGTAGTCAGATGGTGCAGATCTGCAATGATGTAAGCTCTAGGGTTTCCACTAGAAGGTAAAACCCTTCCCAAAGGAAGGGGTGGAGCCCCAAACCAAGGATAAATGAAAAGGGGAGAAAATCCCCTTTTATAGGTAGGGTAGGGGGCACGACCCCTTGCCCTTAGCCCGCATGACTATGTCATATGGTATGACCGAGGTGTGTAGACAGTGAATGGGGACAACATGACCGTGCCTGTGAGGCACGACCAACCATGTCCCTTTCTATGAGTGGGAGACATGACCCTGCCGTGCCACTCTCTAGAACAAGGGTACAACCATGCTTGATACGCACAACCCTGCCATGGCTATCTCTATAGGGGGATCATGGTCATGTCTATAGGCACTACTGGGCCATGTGCACAGCTGTGGGAAGGGCATGACTGTGCCTTAGGGCATGAACTTCTTATGTTGATTTTCATACGAAGCTGCTCCATGCATTCTTTTCCATTGTCGCTCCAATTTACGTCCTGTCAATAAAAACAAGGAAAGAGCAGATCTCTAAATAAATACAATGGAAGTAAGATATTATAATGAAATAGGGTGCAATAAACATAGATTATACTTATTAAATGCAAGTAAATGTTCGCTAAGTAATGCTTAAAAATATATATAATCTATGGACATCACACCCCCAGAGTTAAACTTTTACTTGTCCTTAAGAAAAAACTACAATCTAAACTCCTATGGTTAAATAGTACATCATACTCTCTAGAAAATTAGTTTAATCCTATCAAATAAGTTCATTGGTGAGCAATATACAAAAGTTGTTCGAGTATGACCTAAAAAATAGTTTTACATGCTCAGTGTAATAGTAGTATAAAAGTTTCAATCCCTAAGCCTAGTCAAGTTGAACTAAGTGTTCCTTATGCTCCAAAAGTGGCAATGTAAGATATGACAAATTAAATAATAAGTGTTATTGGAGAAATAAACTTATTAGACTTTTTAAAAATTTTTAGAAATTTTTTGGGATTTATTCTAAGCTTGGATGATATGTTTTAAGGGGATAGATCTATTAGACTTTGTGAAAGCCGGTTTGGTATACCAATTAAGTGGAAGTTAATTAAGAAATTAACTTAGGGTTTAATTAATTAAATCCTAAGTACATAAAACACAATCTCCTCTTCCCTTCCTCCAGAATTCCACTCTTCACTCCTCCTCTTCTCCTCATCTTCATCCGTCGTTATCCATCTCTCGACCCCGAATCGCATGGCATCGGCTGGCACTTGATCGATCGACATGAGCTATTGAGGGAGTCTCTGGTCTCCACCTCACTTGTGCCCTAGCCTCTCCTCGTTGGCCGATTTCCCTTTCGCTCTACCGTCTCCATCTCTACCACGCCAACCACCGCCTGACACCGTCGCTCAATTGCGTCGACGTCACTTGACTATTGCCACCCTTTTTCCAGAGTAATTTTGAGCCATGCCCTAACTCCCATCGCCGATGCTGACTGCTGATCCACCGACGCTAACTCTCGATTCACCATCTCCGATCCCTAGATTTGCTACCGCTGCACCTCCCACTCGAGCACTGATGAAGCTGTTAGCTATTGTGTGTCGCCATCAATGGGAGAAGGAGAATTGACAAAGGATTAGTGCAATCCTTTTCCCTTGCTCGTGGAGTCGGGGGGAGCCGCGGATCTTACATTAGAGAGGTCCACGACCTCTTCTTCTTCACCAGATCTGGCAACCATGACTGTTGATGCCACATCCAGCCACCAACCACAACACCTAGCCCCTGTGCCGCTACAGATCGTTGTGAGCCATTACCAGAAGAGCTGTGGGCTGCCGCCAGTGAACTACTGCCATTGTTGCGGTCACCACCAACCGCTAGTTTCTTCTGGTTTATCAAGCGATAGTAGGTCGATGAAATAAGGTAAGATGTGTTTGATATTGGGTTAATATAGATGGGATTTCATTTCTGTATTAGATTGAGTAATCTATTGATGATGGAGGTTTAAGTTCATAATCTGTTGTAGCTTGGTTAGTGGTTGGTTGGTTGATTTAGATGATTTCATGTTCGTTCACAGGATCATTTGATTGAGTTGTAATGGATTGGTTATTGGGAAAAATCCTCCAAATGGCACTGTTCTGGCCAATAGAGTGCAACTGTGATTGATCCAGCCAGAAATTAGGGATCGATTAAGGGTAAGATGTTTTGTTTAAAGGTTGTGGATTAAGATTTGGGTTTAATTCTCAGTTGTTGATGTATTGATTATGGATTATGGTGCTTAATATGAAGGGGCAACAGTTTCATTGAGCTATGGTCAGTTTTCCAGTAGTAATTGTTCCGGCCGTAAGTCAACAATAAAGCACACTGGAATTAGGTGAGTTGTTGAATTGATTCATGTTTAGCTTAATTTGAATCAAGTATGGAATGCTTAGGGATATTGCGTTTGATTATGGATTTAATTAGTGATTAGTGGATTTAGAAGGATTTATGATAAAATTTGATTAATGATTGCTCGGTAAGAATTAAGGAATTGGTTGGTGGATTAAAGATGAACTTATCATCTAATTAGATTTGGATCGTTAGGTGGAATTAAATATAACACACTTGGGTCTTTAAATTTGGGGACCAAATTTTTATTAGAGGGGAAGAATGTGAGATACAATAAATTAAATAATAGAGATTATGAGAAAAATAACCTTATTGAAATTTATGAGAATTTTTAGAGATTTTTCGGGATTTAATCGGAAATCGTTCAATATAATTTAAGTGGATGAATAATTTAGGCGAGAATCCTATTAGGTAATCACCGTTAAGAGGGAGTTAATTAAGGATTAACTTAAGATTCAATCAATTGAACCCTATCTTTTTATAGGATGCAACAGTGACCTAAAAATGTCGTTTCCTCTCCTTTACTCCATCTCCCGATTTCGCCGTTTGACCTCTGCCTCAACAAGCTCCTCTGCACCTGATCGCTCCGAAGTAGCTCAACTCGATCGCTCCGACGTTGCTCAACTCGACGCTCGCAGAAGCCTCCGTACTCCTCTACCCCTCACCTGAAGGCCACCAGTTACTCCCCTCTCCAAATCGACGCTCTGCACAAGTCGATCTTCGGCCAAGGGGAGGATCTAAGCCCTAGTTTTGCTGAAGTTGATTGCGATTACCATTCTAGACGGTTGTCTCTTTCCCCTATACCCTAATACTGAGCTTACCCTGTCAATTTCTTACCTTGCCAAACTCTTCAACCGCTTGTTGTGGTCTCCATTGCAGAGGGAGCTACCGACACTGTGATAGGGTATGACATTTTGATTTCAGGTCCTAGGTTTATAGAGTTCAGGATTGCGATTTCAGTTTGGGATATAGGTAATGCTAATTGGGGTGGTTGTTCTTGGTAGTGGCTGGCAGTGGTTTCATTATAGCTTCAGCCATGAATCTCTTGTAGCAGTAACATTAGGCTAGCATTTTTCGACAGCCGCCCCTCTTGGCAGTGGGTCAATAGGGAAGATCTGGTGATATGCAAAGATGATGGAAATATGATCCCTGTTTTAGCTTAAATTTGAATTGATGCTAGTAAGATTAGGGATAATTAATCCGGGGGAGATGATTGAGGTTAAAATGTTCGATTCAAACTAGGTTTCGGGTTGGATCCGATTTATTTAGTTAACCGAGATCAATGAATGAATTACGATTTCTTGGTTTAATAGGAATTTTAATTTAGTTATTGGATATACACGAGAGTGGATTAATTATATGCATGATGTTGTAGGACCTTGATTTACGACGAGCCACTGGATGTGGAGATAGTAATTGACACATGCTATTTTTGAGGCGGGTACTTCTTGCCTTGTCTCTTTAGTTATTTGACCTTAGTGCATGAGTTATATTCAGATAAATGTTGAGTTTACCTTGACTCCACTCGTAATATTTTCCTGTGCTTGATACTTTATACACTCGACCTTTGAGATGCTCAATTTGATATATATACAGTCTCACATTGCTAACCCTGATATATAGCAGATACTAGATACGAAGTTTACTTGCTTTGACTATTGTTTATTCATGTATCTTGTTGAACATGCGGGCTTCATGTAGCATACCTGAATTATATTTATATATATATGATGACTGTTGCATTTTACGTATCATATCATTGCATGCATGTCGGCGACCATGCCTCCCTTATGGTTGAGAGGGCCGTTGGTCAGGGCCGCACGCTTGGATACTCATGGGTAGTGGTAGTTGGAATGTGCCGCTTGTCCTGTCATGCTCCCACTCGCTCACTCATGGGTAGTGATAGCTGGAGTTGTGAGCAGCAAGGACCTCCGTCGCAGATGTAGCTAGTTGTTACTATGCAACTGTCCCCTCGGCCACTCAAGAGTAGTGGTAGCTGTAGTGGTGTACAGTCTGTCACTGACCCGACCTCTCGACCTAACAGGCGTCATGGTGCAGAGGGATGGGTGGGAATGACCATCCATGCATACGCTTTTGTTCTTATACTTGCTTATGCTGTTGTTGCTTACTTATGCTAATATGCTTACATATGTTGAGATATATACTTGTGTATGTGTTTTGACATTGGCATACTTATTGGTAATATGTATATATACATCACATGCTATCCTTGTAGCTATGAGCAATACTGTAGCAGATCTGTGCCACTCTTGACCTTCTATTACTAGCTTAGGATATGATTTTAGGTATGGACATATATATATTATGATATCATTGTAGTATCTGCTATATTTCCTTATGAGACTGTATACCCTTTTTGTATATTTAGATATTTATAATGCTCATGCACTATCTATCTATTACCCGCCGAGTTCCTGTACTCACCACCCTATATATTGGTTTTCTTTCACCAGAGAACAGGTAGATGATATATGGACACTTGGAGGTCCTGACTGTTGGTCTCACGTCACATTCGAGGACGGTTTTCTAGTTTAGTTTCCCATTTTATTTGTGTTTTGAATTTGTGAACTTGGTATTGTAATAACCCATCGTGGACTTGGAGTTTTGACTTGTGATATCTTGTATTTGGTTTGTTGTCGTAGTGTCAAGCTGGGTAGGCTCGTAGTTAGTTGTATTGTGGTTTTACATTCGATATTTTGTCTTTCGCTATGTTTTGTTTCAACCATGTGGGTTGTTTATTAACTGCATGATTGTGTTTAGATCTAGCTGTGTTGGCTATAGTTTGCTTATGAGTAGCCCTGGGGCAATTATACTGGTTTCATTTGTCTCTGCTATAGGGAGGTGCTGTCCGATTTTTGTCGGATAACCTTACCCTCGAGGCGTGATAGATACAACATGATATGAAGTCATACGTTGCTAATATCAAAATAATAATAACTAAAAATAACCAAGTATATAAATAAAAGTAACCAATTTAATAATCTAATCTATATGTCATCTAATCATTTTATCTAATACAGGCATTGTAACCAAGTATATAAATAAAAAATTTATAGAATTATTCATTGATTCTTGAAGTAGACAAAGAGGAGAAAATTACCAGTTTATCACAGGCATTTATAGCTGTAAAGGTGTTGTCGGTGACCAAGGTCCTCTTTGATGGTCAGTATCAGCTTTCTCTCACCAATAGACGTCCTGGAGCTCCAAATTACAGTCAAACATATTTGTGCACAATAAACAAAACAACTCAATTCGTAGGAAACATGAAAGATTAATATATAATTAATGTACATGGTGAGAAACTCAGAGATTAGGTGGGCAGAGAGGATGGTGGAGAGGTGACCTTGGCCTTGAAGGTGGCATGGTCGGTGGTGCCGTCAAGCTCGTACCTCCACAGATACTATGTCTTGGCGTTGCGCTTCAGTACCTTCGCCAGCAAGGAAAGCAGTGTCAATGCTGGCGCAGGGTGTCACACGACAAATAGAGAGCTACATCGTCGTTGTGGTAGCGTCGTTGTGGAGGTGGCGGCGTGAGTGAAGTAGCGCACGGTAAAAAAAATAGGTTTAATTTGGTAGGAGCATGGGGCTAAAAAAAATTTCCATTTTTTAAAAATGGGTGGCGCTGGAGCCTACCCTAACCCAAGGGCGGCTCCGCCCCTGATGCTCAGCCGACAGCATGAGTAGAGAATTCCAATAACCTGTCTGAATAACAACTATATGTTAAAGAATATTCTTTTGGAACCTTCTTCAAGGACCATCGTGTCTCCATCAGCAGACCATTTATAACAACATATTCTTTCAACAACCTCAGCAAGGGCACAAGCTGTAAACGATAAAAGAGGTATACATGGGGGTAAAGGGAAGATTTTGTAGATAATTAATGCATATTGCCTAGGTTGTACACTTTCCTTCACCTAACAAACCTAACACACTATGTCATCTCATGATTGCGAAAGTTATGTGAGATGATATATAAAGGGGAAGTCCTCTATGTAGCAAAGGTACGTTTTAAAAACATCTGAACTCTACTCTAGCACTCACGTTCCTTACTATTTTTCATTCGTCTGTTCAAACTTGTATTGACTTAAGCATCGAAGGACCTTCACCAAGGACTCTCCCTAGTTTCTAGGCGTTGACATTTTGTTGGCTCGTTTCCGTGTATGTAGGATAAAAAAGGAATCCTCTCCGTGTAGTAGAAGGTCTTCCCTCATTCAACCATCAAGCCACCATACCTAGCGTGTTGTCTTTGCAGTGTTTAGATAGGATCAAATATAATTAAAAAAGTGTATAAAAAAGCTTTGTAATAAGCATGGAACTTAAAAGTAAATATCTAAAGTTTAAAATGTAAATTAAAAAATAATAATTAAATGTAAATTTGTAATAGAGAAATTAATGAGAAAATGCTTTTTTTATTAAAGAATCATTTTGATTTGAGCTCCTGTTGCACCTCTTTTTTTAAACCTTCGAATATCGATAAACTTTGTTTGCTATTCTAAATTAATATCAATTGTCTCCTTCGACATCTGTTGATTGGATTTGAATCGCAAAAGACTTACCTCAAAGATTTCATCCTCTGTTTACTCAATACTACTCTATATTTTGCAATCAATTGTTGTCCACATTAGTCAAATCCAACACTTATCTAAATAAGATAACAAGCATATAATTAGAAATTTAATGGATTCAATATCCTTATTAGTTGACTTTCATTGTTTTTAATCGACTCCAAGTTACACAATTGACTATTTTGAATAGGTTCCTATTTAAATGGGATAACATATGCATTTGAAATTTTTATCTCAATTGACTAAAATTGCTTCATTCGATCTAGTTAACTCTCCCTCAAATAAAAATATTATGTTTATCAAAATAAAGTCTTAATTGATTGCTCCATAAACTATTCTAATATTGGATTATTATTTCAAGAACTATTCAACTCATCTCAAAATAAAACCTTTATGATCACAAGAGAAGTGACTCTAAAAGATCTAGAGTCAATTTTGGAATCAACTCATTAGAATCGTTGATTATTTATTACTCTTAATCGATTGACTCATTGACTATAACGATAAAATACATATTTCTTGGTTGAGACTTCACTCAAGTGAAAAAACTATCCAACACCCTAAATATAGGTCATTCATAGAGTCTCACATCACATTTGCATATGTTCTTACCTCCAAAACTTCTTGTGTCAAATCACCGATCAACCTTAATCCAACCTACTAGGACCTCTTGTATGCCAACATCTATTGACTTTCACCAAGTATCTAAACCTTAACTTAGATTTCCTTCATCTTTTAACACCTTTTGAGCTTTCATTTTCTATTAGCCTTTGTTGAACTTCTAAGTAAACACATTAGCCTTTTAACACCTTTGGAACTCATTAGCCTTTGTTGTGCACATAGACACATTGCATCAATAAACACAATGTTAGTCTAACTTAAATCAATTATCAAACATATCAAAACCATATGATTAAACTCAACCACTTAGAAATGATTGCACCAAAATTATCTAGTTGAGTCAACTAGTTTTATAATTGAATCAATTGATATGGATTGAGTCAAGTGGATTCACTTTTGAGTCAAGTGGATAAGAAATAGTCATTGCGAATAAAGTTTTAAGCATTTAGATTGATAGATTATAGGAGTTTGAGTTGATTGAAGTCTCACAAACTGTAACTATAAATAGAGGAGCAAAGTGTATTAAAAAAATATCACGTTCACAACCCACTTTTGATAGTTCTAATCATTTTGCTATCTGTATGAATTGCTTCCAATGACCTCGATGAAGTGATTCTTTAAAATAGTTTAATTTTTATATTTACTTTATCTTCTTCTGTATTTATCTAGTAGATAAATTAAAAGAAAATTACCTACCTCTAAAATTAATCAGATGAAATCTAGACACTTAAATTAATAATAATAATAATAATAATAATAATAATGTAAAATTCTAGATTTATATGTTGAGAATGTGCAAGATTATTAGCACCGAGTAAAATAATGATTATTTTGAGGGCTTGTTTTCTCAAAGGAATTGATTAAAAAGATGTACAGGAATTGATAAACGAAGAGGAGTCACCTTCAGGTTTCAATGAAAAGAATTTTATTTTCAAAACCAAAAGAGAATGTGTAACATCAATCCACACAAATGTTTAAATAGACTCAAAATGTTATATCTTTAAAAAAGTTAATATATAAGGTTATGAAGAGTGAAAAAAAAAAGATGAAATAAGGCTCCACATGATAATTTACCATTATCAAAGAAAACAAATTTTTAGCATTTATATTCTTCAACAAATAAAGCCAAATATTTTGAGGTCTTTGTATTCCAAGTCTTGATTACAATTTTTCAAAAACACATAATAATTAATTAATAAGATCCTAACCATCCATATATATATATATATATATATATATATATATATATATATATATATATATATATATATATATATATATATATATATATATATTCTGCATCAATTTTTAAATGAAGGCATCATTCAATGTCATCTCTAGCGCACCATTTCTATTCACATTAATAGCCTTCCAAAAGATCAATCATGCAGTGTTTTTAAGTATCGTTCAGAATTTGAGCAGAGTATGATCCAAAACACACTAGGGGATGATTATATTTAAGACAAAGCAAAACAACAAGTACTACTCATGATCCAAAGAATTAATGTGATGCTGAACCACTATCAACGTATAACTGTGATATATAAACCATGAACCCTAAGGCAGTTGGAGGTCAAAGAGTGCTCCCATGTGTTCTGGGCGATGGATGAGTTGTGGATTCACACGAGAAGCAATTTGGTAGAACACCTGCCATGTTAATAAGCTATCGGAGCCGGACTGATGTCGAGAGCCCACTGCTCGCTCAACTCGGACGGTAGAGGCCACCCGCTCCAATCCTCCGTGAAGCCCAGGACAATGCTTGCAAAGGTGCTTCACATCGAACACCCTTTTGCCGAAAAAGAAGTGAACGAGGTGCAAGAACTCACGAACGGTCATTGGTAATTTGCAGTCGCATGTCAGCATCTTCACTAGGAAGGCGAAGTCATAGGCGCCTTGGAAGGTAACCCAGGAGACGGGAGAAAAATGGCCAAAGGAAAGCAAGCCGGAGGTGGCCAAGTGCTGGGCGAATCTGCAAGAGTCGATGCCCCATACTTGATTCTTTTGGAAGTCGATGCCATTAGCCTTGAGCAGTTCGACGGAGGAAGGGGCGTAACGGTCGCGGCTGATGTCGAAGTCGCGGAAATTAAATTCCCACACGTAACGCACACAAGTGCCGTCGCTGTAGATGGCACATGGGAGGTTGCCGGCGGCGTCGGAGAGGGTGAGACCGACCTGGACGATGCGGAGGGCCTCGACGTTGGCGCGGATCAATTCGTAGCGCTGGGAGAGGGTGAGGGTGCAGTAGGGATTTTTGGAAGCGACGACGACGCCAGGATACTCGGTGTCCAATGCGACGAAGGGGTGGAACGGGACGACGGAGCGGATAAGGGCGAACTCCTCGTCGAGGTTATGAGCCCACACGGAGCGAACCTCGACTCTGCTGGCGCTGGTGCTGAAGGCGGAAGAGGAAATTAGCATATCGTTATTGTTGATGACTGCAACAGCCATGATGAGTTTAATTTGATGATATTAGAAATACGAAAGTAGTGGAAGGCTGGAGATCGAGATGTTAATTAGGTTTCGATCGAGTTGGAGTGGAAATTAAAATGGAAAGGGAGGGGGAGTTTAAATAGAGCAGGAAATGGAACTCAACGAGAGAAAATCGCAACCAGACTAAACTAAACAGAATTAGTTGCCGCGAAGCGAAATATTAGGATATATATATATATATATATATATATATATATATATATATAAATTAATGATGCTAAACGAGCTTAATCAGGACTTTAAGTCAAGGATAAACCCAGCAGTAATTAGCGAGCTCAACTAGTGGTTTAGTGTTAATTAATTAATTAAAGTTGTTGCCATCGAATCATTCATTTTCTTTCTTAAATTAAATTTCCGTACGTGTAATTTAGTCATTATTTGCCTTTAAGTCAAGTATTAATCTGGCGCCAAATCCAGTAGCAATTAGCGAGCTCAACTAGAGGATTAGTATTAATTAATTACAAGGGTTGTTGCCACCGAATTACTCTTTTTTTTTTTTAATAATTTTCTTTAATTCTTAAACTAAACTTATGATCTTATTTCTAAACTTCAATACTAGCCTAGCTAGGCGGTTTGAGTAAGGAGGATATCCTGTCTAAGACCTGTAAAGAGGACGTGCTGGGTAAGATGGATAAATGATTGGTCAACAGAAGATGTTTCTCTTCCAAAAAAAAGTTTTCCTTTGCTCCTTCAACCATTTCTCTTCCAAAAAAAGCTTCCCTCTGCTCCTTTGATCCTGTGTGTAAGTAGACGAGCCAATAAAATATTAGCGCTCAGAAATTAAGGGGAGTCCCTGGTAAAGGTCCTCTGATGCTCAAGTGAATATGAATCCGAACGAGTGGCTGAAGAACAGTAAGAACACCCATGCGAGAGTAAGCTGCAGATATTCAGTAAGTGTCCCTTCATTACGGAGAAGACTCTCCTTTCATATACCACCTCACATAACTTACGTAATCATAAGGTGGCAAAATGTGTCAGAGGTTGTTAAGTAAAGAAGAGGGTATTGTTAAAAGAAGAATAGAAAGAAGATAAAATAGGAGAGTAATAATTAATCTTATTGTTTGTCGATTCTTGTCCTCAAGACAATACAATATATATAGGGTTTAAACAAGTACTCGGTCAATTAACCAATTAATAAATAACAGAATAATTCTAAAAATTATTCTGAGAATTATTCTAATAATTATAACAAAATTATTAGAATAATCCTAAAACTAATTTGATTTGATTTGATAATTTGATCCGGTCAATTCTGGTAATTCTCTTTTATCTCTTTTACCCCCCGACAAACTTAACGGGAGATCTTTGACGTTGAGTTTGCTTGCTAATTTGTTGAAACGTTGTCTGGATAATGGCTTAGTAAAGATATCAGCAATTTGATCCTCAGCAGAGATATAAGAGACGGATAATTGTTGAGTTGCCACACGTTCACGAACAAAATGAAAATCAATCTCCACATGTTTTGTACGAGCATGAAAGATTGGATTTGCTGTGAGATATGTTGCTCCAATATTATCACACCAAATTTTTGGTGCAATATTTGATGCAAGATGAAGTTCAGAGAGAAGTGATTGAAGCCAAATAATTTCAGACGTTGTATTTGCTATAACTTTATATTCTACCTCAGTACTTGAACGAGATACCGTAGGTTGCTTCTTCGAATTCCATGAGATAAGATTTCGTCTAAGAAATATTGCATATCCACTAGTAGAGCGTCTATCTTCAGGAGAACTTTCCCAATCCGCATCACTATAGGCATGTAAATCTCGAGACGATTGACGATATAAAAGAAGACCATGTAGAATAGTACCTTTGAGATAGCGAAGTATTCTTTTTACATTATCCCAATTTTGTTCAGTTGGAGCATGCATGAATTGACAAGCACAATTTACTGCAAAAGTAATATCAGGGCGTGTGATAGTGACATATTGTAAGGCTCCAACAATGCTTCGATAAATCTGTAGATCAGACAGAGCAGGAGAGGATGAAGATGGAGAGTTGTTTATAGCAATTGGTGTAGAGACCGGACATGCTCCATCCATTTTGGCTCTTTGAAGAAGTCCAGTAATGTATTTGCTCTGAGAGAGAAGATAGCCATCCTCATGTGGAATAAGCTCAATACCAAGAAAAAAACGAGCAATGCCCAAATCTCGGGTAGGAAATTCTTGATTGAGAATACTTAATAAAATTATGATGCCCTTGTGATCATTACCGGTTATCAGGATGTCATCCACATAAATAAGAAAAAATATCATAGACCCATCATTATATTTGTGAAATAGAGATGAGTCAGTCTTTGATCCAGAAAATCCTTGAGATTGTAACCAATTGGATAGTCGATGAAACCATGCACGAGGAGCTTGACGAAAACCATATAAGGATTTCTTAAGTTGGCAAACATGAGATGGAAATTGTGGATGAATGAACCCAGGTGGTTGCTCCATAAATACAGTTTCCTCAAGATGACCATGGAGAAACGCATTTGAGATGTCCAATTGGCATACAGGCCAATTAGAACTAACAGCTATCGATAATAATAGTCTGACAGACGTAATCTTGATGACTGGACTAAAAGTGTCATTGAAGTCAATACCTGGTTGCTGACTAAAACCTTTGGTTACAAGTCGAGCTTTGTATCGTTCAAGAGAGCCATCAGCTCGATACTTAAGACGGAATACCCATTTAGAGCCCACAACATTCATTGAGGAAGTGCGTGGAACTAGACTCCATGTTCCATTGGGAAGAAGTGCATCAAATTCTGTAGCCATTGCACTGCGCCAATTTGGATCCTTGTTGGCTTGCGTAAAACAAGTTGGTTCAATAGATTTTGAAGAAACCACTAGAGCCCGTGGAAGAGGATATCGAGTCGCATTTGGTGGGCAACATTCATAAATGTCACTAATGGGAAGCATGCGACGAGGAGCATTATCATCTGAATCACTTGTTGATGGTGATGAGGAAGTACGCTGACATGGTGATGTAGATGACGGACTTGCATTATTCGAGGATTCAAAACTAGAGAGCATATTATCTTCGACCGGTGAGGCTTCCAAGATTGGAGCAGCATCCTGAGGTGATTCTGATGGTATAGGGGAGTTATTAGAGAGCGGAGCAGGACCTAGGATGCCATCATTTATGACAATATTAGGTGGTATTAAGAAGGTGCCACCTGTATCTGGAGGAGAGACCGAAGTAGATACTGAAAAAGGGAATAGAGTCTCATCAAAAGTAACATGTCGTGAAATATAAATTCGACCTGTTGGTATATGTAAGCAACGATAACCATGGTGCAAATTGTTGTAACCAAGGAAAACACATTGTAGTGAACGAGAGTTAAGTTTGTGTTTAGAGTAGGGGCGTAACCATGGATAACATGCGCAACCAAAAATTCGAAGGAAAGTGTAATTAGGAGTTTGATTATAAAGTGTTTCAAAAGGACATTTATGATTGAGCAATGGAGTAGGGAGTCGATTTATGAGATATACAACAGTAGTAACAGCTTCATCCCAAAATTTACGTGGAACTGATGCATGATGAAGAAGAGCTAAGGCAGTTTCGACTATGTGTCTATGTTTTCTCTCAGCAGAGCCATTTTGTTCTGGAGTGTGAGGACAAGAGACTCGATGAACAATTCCACAAGAGACAAGATGACGATGGAGAGCTTGATATTCACCTCCCCAATCAGAATGAAAAGAAAGTATTTTATGATTAAAATATCGTTCAACTTGATTTTGAAATTTACAAAATATATCCAATAAATCAGATTTTCTTTTCATAGGATAGAGCCAAGTATATTTACTAAAATGATCAATAAAGGTAACATAATATTGAAAACCTTGGTTAGATAAAACAGGTGCAGGGCCCCAAACATCAGAATGAATTAATTCCAGTGGAAAATTAGAAACATAATCGGATGAATAGAAAGGTAGCTTATGACTTTTAGATTCCATGCAGGCCCTACATGAATGAGATGGAGAGGAGGTAATGGAAGTAGGTAAACCATACCTATTGATGATGGATTGGACAATATGAAGAGAAGGATGACCAAGTTGAGCATGCCAAGCTGGTTTATTTGTGCGTTCACCAACAAAAGCTTTAATTGAAGAACTTTGAAGATAGTAGAGGCCATTTTTGATTCTCCCATGAAACACAATAGCATTTGTTCCTTTATCTTTTATAAGATAATGATTATGATGAAACTCAAAAATGACATTGTTATCAAGACAAAATTGACGGATAGAAAGTAAATTTTTAGTAATAGATGGAACATGAAAGATATTGCGCATGTGAAAAGTTCGATTAGATAAATGAATATATGTGTTTCCAAGATTAGCAATTTGCAAACCTGAGCCATCGCCTACTTGAACCGTATCTGAGCCATAATATGACATTACGTCTGTAAGGATATTATAATCCGATGTGACATGATGAGTTGCTCCAGTGTCAATATACCAATCGGTAGATAAAAACTCTGGGGTTTTACCGTAAGTAGGCACAGATGAGAGAGCTTTAGGATATGCTTGTGAAATAGACAGTTGTCTTGAAACTGTAGAACCACCAATGAAATTTGAGGCAAATCTTTGAGGGCATAGATTTCCAGGATGACCAATGATGTGACAAATTTGACATTCTACCCGAGAGTAATCAAATCTTTTAGGGCATAGATTTCCAGTATGGCCAATGATGCGACAAATTTGACATCGGACTGAATTTTATTTTTGGCCTACTTGATAGTGTTGAGTATTTGACATCTAAAGTAAAATAACTTATCTTGTAGAGAGACTGGATCGCCGGAAAGGGGACCTTTCGCCTGGAGAAACTCCTCTTGGAGGAAATAGAAGCCTTGGCTGGAGCAACCACTTGTTGTCGACGTCGAGGTTTGGTTGGCGTTCGGTGGACAGCGGCGGTAGCACAAAAGGAGAAGCCCTTTTGTCGTCTTGTTTTGCGGTTTCAAAAAAAGAAACTCCTCTTTTGTCTTGGACGGCGGCAGAAAAAAAAAAGGAAGGGAGGGGGATTTGTGAGGGAGAATTAAGAGAAAGAGAAGGAACGAAGGATCATGGCTCTGATACCATGTTAAAAGAATAATAGAAAGAAGATAAAATAGGAGAGTAATAATTAATCTTATTGTTTGTTGATTCTTGTCCTCAAGACAATACAATATATATAGGGTTTAAACAAGTACTCAGTCAATTAACCAATTAATAAATAACAGAATAATTCTAAAAATTATTCTGAGAATTATTCTAATAATTATAACAGAATTATTAGAATAATACTAAAACTAATTTGATTTGATTTGATAATTTGATCCGGTCAATTCTGGTAATTCTCTTTTATCTCTTTTAGGTACAACCTAGGCGATACGCCGTAGTCGTCCAAGAAATCTTCCGCTGACCCAAATGTATATCTCTTTTGTTGTTTATAGTTTCTATTATCATTGAGGTGAACGAAGGAATATGCTGTTATAATTGGTCGGCTGATGGGAGGCACGATTGTCCCTGAAGAAAGTTCCAGAAGAATATTCTCTGACACATAGTTGTTATTATAACAGATTGTTAAGATGTTGTCTATTAAATATGTCTCGGTCGGTTCTTAAGCCGACCGCCCTGTTAGGATGATGTTGTCTATTGAATATGTGATGTCCCTAATTTTTCTTTTTTATTTATTTATTTGTAAACATATATAGCTGCGGACATCACTTGCCCATACTTCCCAAAATGAGCTCTTAATTCAACTACGATACATAGATATGTAACTCATTTGTAAAAGGCTCACTCTTGATGTCGATGAAAATAGTAGGGGACCAAAGCCAAAGACAGTTTATACATTAAATAAGGATCAGAGACGTGTTGTGTGTGAATGGTTAAAATCATTAAAATTTCTAGATGGGTATGTCTCTAATCTTGGAAGATGTATCGATATGAAAGAATGCAAATTGATTGGTTTGAAAAATCATGACTGTCATATAATAATGCAAAGACTCATTCCTATTGCCTTTAGGGAACTCTTACCAAATTTTGTATAGGGTACTATTACAGAGTTAAGCATTTTTCTACATGATATTTGCTCCACAATTTTGAGACAATCACACATGAAAAAAATTAGAAAGAGACATTCCAATCATTTTGTGTAATTTGGAAAGGATATTTCCACCCTCATTTTTTGATTCCATGTAACATCTTTTGATTCACTTACTATATGAGGCCAAAGTTGGAGGACCTGTTCATTTTCGATGGATGTATCCCTTTGAAAGGTAAATTTTTTTATCTCCTATGTTTTGATAATCTGAATGTATAAAAATTTACTAATTTAATTATATATTAATATATAATATGATTTGTTTTATCATAATCAGATTCTTATATCATTTGAAGAAAAAAATTGAGGAACATTGGGAGGACATTACTTATCAACAAGAGAAAGTTACGAATACACATTTCATACTGAGGAATATATTATTCCAACATTACGAGATCCCAGCGGAGTAGTCATAAACGTTGATGCAACTGAAATTGATGATGATGAGGAGGAGGAGGAGGACGACGACGAGGATGATAATGATAATGACAATGAGAACTTTAATTTTTTTGCAATGGGTAAGTTTATAAATTAAACTTTATGATATTTTATTTTCATATATGATATTGATTTTTTAGGAGTAAATTTAGTTTTAATCTACAAATTACAAAACTTATAGCTCAATTAGTTTATCTGTCTCAATTAATATAAAACTATTTTATTTTTAAATTTATATATTTTACCTGCTAATACTCTGTATTTTTTTCTATAGGTGAAGTTATATCTTATCGTCGTCTCAGGGGTTTGTGCACTCTCTTATTTTAGGAATTATGGTAAGTTTTTTTTTTTTTTTCATATTATTCATTATGCATCATATTTGTATTTATTTTATCATTTTTTTTTAATTTTCAGAATATGTTTCGACGGGGTGGTCGCCTACGGAGATCTGAAGTTACAACCCCTGCAGACACTGTTTCTACGCCTCCATCCGATCAGACAGCACCATCGCATACACCTATGTCAGTACCATTGCATACACTTATGCCAATACCATCACATATAGCTATGCCAGTACCATCACATCACATATATCATAATAAATGTCCATACCTGAAACCATATCCAAGGCTATTAAGAAAAGGTCAGGAGTAGTAAAGATTTGCTACAGTATTGCTCATAACTACAAGGATATCATGTGAAGTATATACATACTACTAATAAATAAGCCAGTGTCTAAGCACATGTAACAAGTATATAACTCAACATATGTAAACATATCACATTGATATAATAAAACAACTACATAAGTAATCAACAACATCTGTAGGTATAATAATAACAGCGTATGCACGGATGGTCACCCGCCCAACCCTCTACACCACGACCCTTGTATGGTTGAGAGGCTGGATCGATGACAACTGTACACACTCAAAGGTCGCCACTACTCTCGAGTGACCGAGTAGACAGGTGCTGAGAAGCTATCTAGCTACATAGCTAAGGGGTCCCTACTCCTCACAACTCCAGCTACCACTACCCATGAGTGGTTGAGTGTGACACGACAAGAGAAGCGACATTTGCTCCAGCTACTACTATCCATGAGTGATCGAGCGTGCGGCTCTGGCCAACGACCCTCTCAACGACAAGGGAGACATGGTTCTCCGACATGCATGTAATGACATGATGTGCAAGATGTAGCAGTCATCATACATATAAACAGAAATCAGGTATGCTACATGAAGCCAACATGGTCAACAAGGTACATGAATAAACATCAATCAAAGCAAGTAAGCATGGTATCTAGTATCCATATATCCAGTATCTAGAATCTGGTATTGCTAAATATCATAGATAACAATGAGAGACCACATAAATATCAAATCGATTATCCCAAAGATTGAGTGGATAAGTATCAAGCTCAAGAAAAATATGAGTGGAGTCAAGGTAAATACAGCAACTATTCGAATATAGCTCATGCACTAAGGTCAAAGTACTATAGAATCAAGGTAAGAAGTACCCGCCTTTATTGTAAATCATGTTAAATAATCGCATGTCGAGATGCTCGTCTCAAATCAAAGTCCTGCATCAACATATGTACAGTTTTAGCTAATTCAAAGTACACCAATTAGCTAAATACAAAATCCAATCCTAATTTTATTAGATAACCATATTTAATTCCACCTAACGATCTAAATCTAATTAGATGATAAGTTCATCTTTAATGCACCAACCAATTCCTTAATTTTTACCAATCAATCACTAATCAAATCTTATCATAAATCCTTCTAAATCCACTAATCACTAATTAAATCCATAATCAAACGCAATATCCCTAAGCATTCCATACTTGATTTATATTAAGCTAAATATGAATCAATTCAACAACTCACCAAATTCCAGTGTGCATTACTGTTGACTTACGACTGGAATAATTAGTGCTGAAAAATTGGCCATAGCTTAATGACACCGCTGCCCCTTCAAATTAAACACCACAATCCACAATTAATACATCAACAACTGAGAATTAAATCCAAATTTTAATCCACAACCTTTAAACTAAACATCATACCCTTAATCGATCCCTAATTTCTGGCGGGATCAATCACAGTTGAACTCTACAGGCCAAAACAGTGTCGTTTGGAGGATTCTGCCCAATAACCAATCCATTACAACTCAATCAAATGATCTTGTGAATGAACATGAAATCATCTAAATCAACCAACCACCCAGTAACCAAGCTACAACAGATTATGAACTTAAACCTCCATCATTAATAGATTACTCAATCTAATATAGAAATGAAATCCAATCTGTATTAACCCAATCAAACACATCTTACCTTAGTTCGTCAACCTACTATCGCTTGACAAACCAGAAGCAACTAGTGATCGGTGGTGACCGCAACAATGGCAACAGTTCACTGGCAGCAGTCTACAGTTCTTCTGGCAATGGCTCACAACGATCTGTAGCGGCACATGGGCTAGGTGTAGTGGTTGGTAGCTGGATGTTGCATCAACAGTCATGGTTGCCGGATCTGGTGAAGAAGAAGAGGTGGTGGACCTCTCTGATGTAAGATCCTCGGCTCCTCTCGACTCCACGAGCAAGGGAAAAGGATTGCACTAATCCTTTGTCGATTCTCCTTCTCCCAGCGATGGCAACACACAATAACTAACATCTTCGTCGGCGCTAAAGTGGAAGGTGCAGCGGTTGCAAATCTAGGGCACGGAGACGGTGAATCGAGAGTCAACGTCGGCGAATCAAGAGTCGGTGTCGGCGATGGGAGTTAGGGCACGACTCAGAAATACAATGGAGAAGGGTGGCAACAGTCGAGTGATGTTGGCGCAATCGAGCAATGGTGTCAAGCGGTGGTTGGCGGTGGTCGGTTGAACTATTGGGCTTTGGTTCAATCGATCAACCGACCAATTGACACTCGCTTGACTAGCCTAAACTCAAGTCCAAGGTCCCCAATTCCAATATTCGGTTAACCGTGACTTGTTGGAACCTCATGCCTAGCATTCGGTCAACCTTGACCTGCTAGAACTTCTTCGCCAAATGTCCGATCAATCCCTTTGACCCACTTGGACTTACCGTCTCATGCCAAGTGTCCGGTCCTTCATGACCCACTTGAACTTCCACCAGATGTCCGGTCACCCTTGACCCATCTGGATTTCCTCGTACCAAGTATTTGATCAATCCTTTGACCTACTTGGACTTCCCAACACCAGGTGTCCAGTCAAACTTGACCCACCTAGATTTCCACGTGTCTGGCTTTACTCACCAGGACATTCCTTCTGCCTAGCTTCACTCACTAAGGCTTTCCATCTGTCGAGCTTCACTTAACAGGACTTTCCATCTGCTTGGCTTTACTCACCAGGACTTTCACCTAGCTTCACTCACTAGGATTTTAACCTGGCTTCACTCACCAAGATTTTTCCACTGCCCAGCTTCACTCACTGGGACTTTCACCTGCCTACCTTCACTCATCAGGACTTTCACCAAGTTTCACTCACTAGAATTTTCCAACAGCCTAGCTTCACTCACTAGGTCTTTCACCAGGTTTCACTTACCAGGATTTCTCAATTGCCTAGCTTCACTCACCAGGACTTTCAACTGCCTAACCTCCAGTTAGGACTTTTTCAATCAAGTATTTGGTCAACCCTTTGACCTACTTGACTCTTCTTCATATATAACTAGTCAACCTTGACGAGAGGAGAATTGTATCAATAATCTTCCCAAATGGATGATTGCATATGCAATCTCCATGTATTGTCTAACATCGAAACCCAAACATCAAGACTCAAGCTTGAGCCAACTCAAGCTTAGTTAACCTGGTCAACCTGACCCAGGGGATATTGCACCAACAATCTCCCCCTTTTTGATGTTTGACAATACCTTTAAGTTAGGCTAATCCATATCCTCAACTTCTTCCTCATGCCAAAGCATGAATGAGGGTTTCCTTCATTCTCTCCCTTTTCTAGAGGGCAGACTCCCTCTTAAGGTAATGAAGACATAGAATAGACCCTGTATTCTCACCCTAACTTTCCTAGAGGAGCAGCGACCTAACTTAAACCCTACATTCTCCCTCTATTGGTATATATCAAAAACTCTCCCACTGAAGAGTCACTCAGCGTTGTTCACAACTTCACTTGTTGTGTTCAACACCATAATGAAGGTCTCATACCCTTCATTATCTTCAATGTTCATCCTTGAGCATTCACCTCTTCACACCTACAATGAAGGTCTCATACCCTTCATTGTATCTAATGCTCATCCTTGAGCATACACAACTAAACAATGAAGATATCCACTATCCATTGTGTTTAAAATGCTCAACCTTGAGCATTTACGCTAAGGAAGGATAACTACCTTCCAAGGTGTATGAAAAATTAATTTTCATGCCCTTAAAGAGTAACTCCCCCTAAAGACATGCTCGAAACTTTTGTCATTGTACCAATAATGACTTGGAATTTCTAAATTTTTAGGAAACTCAAATTTAGAAGTTTTGAGATTCAAAACTTCAATATTGAAATCAAACCTCAACCTAAACTTCTACATAGTCTTCCTTAACCAATCAATCAGTGTTTTTATCATGAAAACACCCCTAAATGTATACAAATATATGTCAAGGGGTTAGGAATGGTTACCTAGACTCAAAATTTGTTAAAAAAAAAAAAAATACTAAAATCAGACTTTCTCAGCCAAAATCAACAATTTCAATCAATTGAAGTTGGGTCTCAATCGATTGAAACCATTTCAATCGATCCACTGATCAATTCAGCGAGCTTCTATTCGTGGAAATTGCCCTTGAATCGATCGACTGATCGATCCAGTCTGGATCAATCGATCGGTTGATCGATTCTGTGACATTCTGGTCATGGAAAATGTATTCTCAATCCATCGGCTGATTGATTGAGACCTTCCAATCGATCGACTGATCAATTGGATTTCTGATTTCTTGAAATCCAATTTCAGTGAAATTCAGAAATGCCCTATAAATTCTACAAAATTCTAAAAATCATGAAAATTCATGTAGACATTATTTAGGGTATATACTATCATGGAAAAATAGTTTTCTATGAAAGTACTTCCTATTTTCAAAGATTGACACAAACTTGAAAACTTGTAAAAACGTTAATGTTTTCTTCTAGTTTGTGTCTAACTTTTCAATGATGATTACTATCAAAAGATAGTCTTCACCAAGATTTTCCAAATTATATTCAAAATTATTTTCAAAACCAATATCCAACCATGTTCTTTGGACTCAATGTACATGACTTGTACATTAGCTTTCCCAATGATTGGAAAACACATAACTATGTGTTTTGATGAACCTAAAACTCAAAAAGAATGCACTAAATCAAAATCTTGAGTTTTGTTCATATATCATCCTAACATCTCACTTGTATCTAATGTGTACTAAAACACATACAAGTCACCTTATTGTTCTTTGTAAGATATAAAGTTTAGTTTTGCCCTAAACTAGGGATCATGCATATCTATCTAGGCATTTTAATTTATGAACATCCACCTAGGGTATTACTTGTTAATAAATGTCATTTGTCCTTAATTACAAGGAATTAAAAATAATGTATGATGATTTATGGCATACATCAAAATAAATGATTTTTAAAAGAAAATATACTATTGTTATATGATGTATGTATGACATGACATGATATTTTTGTGTTTTTCATAATAAAGTATGAATGCAAAATATGATGTCATGACATATGATGGACAAACAATCATGACAAATTTATATAAATAAAATACACTTGATTACCTATCTAAGTATCCTGAAACCCTAGCTAACTTAAAATTAAATCTTAAATTGCCCACTTTTTCTCAAGAAAATGTCAAACTCCCAATTTTGACATTTCTTTTGCTTTTCTTAATTTGTGCCAATTTAAATTAAGCATAATCCCTTAAGGTTTGAAACACTTTACTCTTTCAAAGAGTAATCATTTTAAATTAAGGCCTAACTTGCCCTTAACTCCCTAAGAAAATACTAAAATCTCAACTTGGCATTTCTTATCCTTTTCTCAAGTGTGCCAATTTAAATTAGGTCTAATTCCTCAAATTTTGGCACATTTTTCTCTTCCAAAGAGTAAACAATTAATCCTTTACATTTTCAAAGGTTAACAAAAACCTTGAAAATGCCTCCAAGTGTCAACTTTATTAAAGTTGGGTTAACCATCCTTTCCAAATAGAGTTGACACTCTCTAACCCATCTAAGGAGTAGAGAAAATGCTCCTAGGAACCCAAAATCTATTGGTGCTCCGTGGATAACCTTCCTAGTTACCTTCCTATTGGCCTTCCTAGGCTTCTTAGAAGCCTTGGTCACCTCCTCTAGGTCAACTCTAGGGATTCCTTCCCTTGTGACTTTCTTAGTGACTTCCTTAGACTTCTTAGAGGTCTTAGTCACATTTGTCATTGCAAAGATACTTCTAGAGATAACTTCCCTTGTATCCTTGACTTGACCCCTAGACTTAGAGTTGATTCCATAGTTATATGGAATCCTATGGTAAGAAGTTACATCATTCATAGCCTTAGGTTTGTATCCCAAACCTCTATGTCCATTGGATGATTTTTGTACTCCTTGACCTAGGTTATGCTCATTTTGTCCTTTTAGGATATTTTTAATCCTTTTTAAGGTCTTTTTCATTTTATTAAGTCTTGACCTCAAGACTTTTCTTTCCATATATCCATAGATTTTGATTTTTCTTGATTCCTATGAACATTTCTATTTTTAGGCCTATAACTAAAATTCTTAGAGTTCTTGCCTAAATTTTTATCTACCTTCCTAACCCTAGGTGTGGTATTCCTAGCATGAAGAGCCACATAATTTTCATTAATTTTATCATGCCTCCTATTTTTATGGTAAATAGCATTAAAATGATATAAGTTAGAACTAGCATACTTTTTACCATGATTTAAAGGGTTATGTTCAATAAATGATATCTTGGGTTTTACCTTGGAAGCTCCCCCTTGACTTGTGCTTCCTCCCTTAGGCTTGGATGATTTCTTACCCTTTGGGCATTAACTCCGATAATGTCATTTTTGTTGCAAGAAAAGCACATAATATGCTCCTTGCTCTTCTTTGTTGTGGGGGCAGTCTCCTTGGGCTTCTCCTTGCCCTTAGGTGCCACTTGGCCTTTCTTCTTGGCCAATTTAGGGCACTTGCTCTTATAGTGCCATTGTTCCCTACACTCAAAGCAAATGATATGACTTTGTTATTAACAATTAGAATTGTTATACCTTTGCTTGTAGGGGTGGCATCTTCTCCTTTTGATCTGGATATAGAGGTTTCCTCTTGATCCGACAATGATGATCCTCCAATTGATTTGATTTGACTTTTGGAGGTGGAAGCTTCTTCATCTTCATCCCTTCTTGAACCGGAGATGGAGGCTTCATCTTCTTCTTCATCCTCTTGTACATGAAACAAGGAATATGCTCCCTCCTTGCTCTTTTGGTTGCACTCCTTTGAGGATGAAGCTTCTAGGACTTATTTTTCTGATGTTGAGCATCTCTCAACCTCAGAATCCTCCTCCTCTTAGTCTTTCTCCAATGAGTTGCCCTTTTTGGATTTGTCTTGATTTGGTGTGGTGGAGGGTTCTTCATGAAACTTGGTCAATTTGCTGTAAAGCTCCTTGGCATCCTTGAATTCTCCAATTTGCTCCAAGATATTGCTCGGCAATAGATTGACCAATAGCTTGGTCACTTTATCATTGACCTCACATCTTTGGATTTGCTCTTGGCTCCACTTGCTCCTCTTAAGAATTTTACCCTTTGAATTTGTTGGAGCTTTAAAGCCTTCCATTAGAGTCAACCATTGCTCTATCTCCATTATAAAGAAGTTTTCAATTCTTGATTTTCAAGAATCAAAACTTGTCGATGTGTATGGTGGAGGCACCCTCGTGTTGAATCCGAGTCCATCTCAGAATTCCATTTGAAGTTGAGCTCTTGATGAATTCTTTGACTTAATGAATTTGCTTCAACTTCTTCACCTTCTAGCCTTTTTGCCACTTCCGGCAATGATTCCCGGCTCTGATACCACTTGTTAGGGTCGGTTTGGTGCTTGAGGGGGGGTGAATATCTCGTCGCGCTTAGCTTGTTGATGTGCTTCTTCGATGATGTGTAGCGGAATAAACAACAAGAAACATACTCACAACGCTAACACTAAGGATTTACTTGGTATCCACCTCAAGAATAGGTGACTAATCCAAGGATCCACATATGACACGCACTCTCCACTAAGAAAATACTCCTTCTCAGTAACTACCGGAGGTGGAGAAACCTCATACAACACTCACACATACAACCTCAACACAAGAAGAAAAATACAATGAATACAAGTGTAAAACCCTCTCTTCTTACTTACTTGTTGCTTATTGTTGCCTCTCGAACCTTGGAAGTGCACCAGCACTTGTCCCCAAGAGCCTTTAAGAGCTGGCTGTGAGCATCGAGAAAGAGCATGTGAAGATCGGGAGAAGTGTTGCGGAGAAGAAGTTTGCCAACGGCTATATACCTCACGCTCCTAGGGCTTCCAATCGATTGGGCATGCTCCCAATTGATTGTCACGTCAGATCTGCGCAATCCCAGCCATCCATCACTCGCTACCTGTGCAACGATCAAATCTCAATCGATCACCAGACCGATTGGGGAGGCTGAATCAATCGGTTGATCGATTCAGCCTTCTTCTGTGCTCTCGCGTCTGCATGAGAACACTGACTCCAATTGATTGACCAATCGATTGGGGAGCCCAATCGATCAACTGATCGATTGGGCAGCATTCTGTGCTCGCGCAAAAGGCTCCCAATCGATCGGTCGATCGATTGGGTTGCTACCTATCGCATCACTCACCCAATCAATTGGTTGATCGATTGGGCTTTGGTTCAATCGATCAACCGATCGATTGACACCCTCTTGACTTGCCTAAACTCAAGTCCAAGGTCCTCAATTCCAACATTCGGTCAATCGCAACCTATTGGAACCTCATTCCTAGCATCCGATCAACCTTGACCTGCTAGGACTTCTTTACCAAGTGTCCGGTCAATCCCTTTGACCCATTTGGACTTTTCTCCTCGTGCCAAGTGTTTGGTCAACCTCGACCCACTTGGACTTATCGTCTCGTGCCAAGTGTCTGATCCTCCAAGACCCACTTGGACTTCCACCAGATGTCCGGTCACCCTTGACCTATTTGAATTTTCTCGTGCCAAATATCCGGTCAATCCTTTGACCTACTTGGACTTCCCAACACCAGGTATCCAGTCAACCTTGACCCACCTGGATTTCCACGTGCTTGGCTTTACTCACCAAACTTTTTTTCTACCTAGCTTCACTCACTAGGGCTTTCTATCTATCTGGCTTCACTCAACAAGACTTTCCATCTTCCTGGCTTCACTCACCAGAACTTTCACCTAGCTTCACTCACTAGGGTTTTCACCTGGCTTCACTCACCAGGATTTTTTCACTGCCCGGATTCACTCACAGGGACTTTCACCTGCCTAGCTTCACTCACTAGGATTTTCCAACTGTCTAGATTCACTCACTAGGTCTTTCACCTGGCTTCACTCACCAGGATTTCCCAACTGCCTGACTTCACTCACCAGGACTTTCAACCGCGTAACCTCCAGTTAGGACTTTCCCAATCAAGTATCCGGTCAACCATTTGACCTACTTGACTATTCTTCACATTTATTGGTTAACCTTGACTAGAGGGGAATTATATAAATAATCTCCCCAAATGGACGATTGTATTTGCAATTTCCATATATTGTCAAATATCGAAACCCAAACATCAAAACTCAAGCTTGAGCCAACTCAAGCATAGTCAACCTGGTCAACCTAACGCAGGAGATATTGCACCAACACTACTTAGCCTACTATGGGTAAATCAACTATCTCTGAATCCATAACACGCATAATCGGCTAATCCCCCAACATCTGTATAGTGCGCTCAGACTATCCATCTGGCTGAGAGTAGAGAGTTGTACTAAAACAGAGCTCTATAGTCATGGTCCGCTATAAAATCTACCAAAATCATAATGTGAATCATGGATCTCCATTTGATACAATACTCAGAGATATAGCATGAGGTCTGGTAATCTCTCTATAATATAACTATGATAATTGATACAAAAAATCCATCCTACGAATCGATAGAACGTGAGCAAATTTAGTCAGCCAATCAACAATTACCTAAATTGCATCATATTCTCTCCACGTCCTAAGTAATCCTATACAAAATTCATCATAACATGCTTCCAATTCCATTCCAGTATCTGAATCTACTAAAACAACCCTACTAGTTTCTGATGTTCATCCTCCACTTGTTGACATACTAGACATCAAGCTATAAAATCCACGATGTCTTCATTCATGTCGCTGTACCAATAGAACACTCCAAGTCTCTATACATCGGATACCATCTAAACGTATCACAAATCTGGATCGGTGTGCTTCCTAGAGTAACTCCTCTCGGATAGACTGAGACTCAAGAACACACATAATCTTCCACGGAGACAATGAATCCCGCATAAATGATGCCTCCATTTTCAGTGTGAAAATGGTAGCTACAAACTCCAAATCATGAATTGGATATTTCTCTTAAAATCTTTTATCTGTTGAGAAGCATATGGAACTACTCAACCGCGCTGCTACAAAACTGCACCTAACCCCTGGTATGATAGATCTATGTAGAATACAAATCCGTCAACACTAGAAGGTGAAACTAAGATGGTGTAGTTATCAACTTTTCGTTTCGGCTCCTAAAACTGGTCTCACAAGCCTCTGTCTAGGAAAATTTCATTCTTTTCCTAGATAGTCTAGTCAATGGCATAACACTGCTAGAGAAACCATCAACCAATCTCCAGTAATATCTATCCAGACCAAGGAAGTTGTGAGTCTTTTGTACAGACTTCAACTACTCCCAATTGGTAACAACCTCTATCTCCTGTGGATCCGCTGATATGTCCCTGCTTGAGACAATGTGTCCCTAGAATTCCCACAGAAAATAGCTTAACATGCACATTTACTAAACTTCGCATAAAGATGTTCTCGTCGAAACATCTTCAGAAATATGTGAGAATATTATTTGTGATCCACCTCGGATTAGGAATATATCACAATATTGTCAATGAAGACAATTACAACTAATCCAAAATCCCTAGAAATACCAGATCCATCGTAGTCCATGAAAACATCTAAGGCGCTTAAGCCTAAATGGTAAAATCAAGAATTCATAATATAGATACAATAGACACGCTCAACCATAAGATCACTGACAACAAGTCTATAATCTGATCACCAACTACAAATCACTAAATCCGTAAATATCAAGGCATACTACTCCTCATGTTACTATCAACATCAAAGACTAAATAATAGACCATCAAGTCAAATATCCACTAATAGATCATCAAAAGACAACATATCACCATATCTGATATCACAATATCCATCAATTCCAAGCAATACTCAACATCAATCAAACATGATAACTTCCTAGTGACCAATTCAAATTATATTGGGTACTCTAATATCCATAATAAATGAATAACAATCCAAAATCCAAAGGGTCACTCAACCTTCTACTAAAAGTCTACCCATCAGAGAATATCACAACAAATCTCATAATCATATCCGTAAAATGTCCTCCAATAACTGTCATCAAAATATCGAACACTCTGATCTGAGATATAGACTTTAAGACCTTTAATAAATGATCATGTGGTCAAGGTCTTGAGCTACTTATGGAGACAATGATAGTTGAGTCAACTAACCATTGTCTTGCAATATATCATACTACGATTGATCTACCTAAGGTTCAGTAACCTCTAGTGACAAGCAATGCACACAAGGGTAGAGAAGCACTATCAACAAATAGCTAACCCACATAACTATCGATCATCACTCTGCTCCTCGAAGATCATCATTTGAAACTTCCCTTCATTAATGATTGGATTTATTAGGTGTCATTCAACTAACACCACCTTCTCTGCATCATTACAGGTTATATATATATGTACCACCGAGGATATCTATCTATATCTACTCGGTCCATGAGTCAAGATCTCTCATGGAACAACATTAAGTGAGTTAGCTAACCATCACCTTATGAACCATTATACCACGATTCCTCCTTTTCTGGTTCAAGAACTCCTGACAAGCTATACCGACGGAGGTAGAGAAATATTCACTACAACATTTTTTATTTTTGGCAACGCCTCTCATTGCAACGGTTTAAAAACCGTTCTCTTAAAGTACATTAGGCAATGGTTTTTAATAGTGTTGGTTTAATAAATTTTTTTAATATGCAACGATTAAAAACCGTTCTCTAAAATACATTTATTAAAAAAATTATACTAAATAGATTAGGCAACCGTTTTTAATATTTTATTTTAAATATTGTTGCGCTACATTAGGCAACGGTTTAAACTACAATATTCTTTATTTTTTTAAATAAAGTAAGGGTATGGAATTTGAATAATGTAAAATAAAATTGATAAATTAAGATCTTATGAGCAACAATAAAGGAAATCATCCACTAAATTTTCTACGAAATGTAGGAAAGTTAAACGAACTGGTGAAATTATTTAATAGAGGGATTAAAATGGGGATTGATGAATTATAGTTACCCTAGATTAGGGATTAAATTGCCCTAGGTATTAAAACCTAGGTATAAAAGCTTCTCAACCATTTTTCCCACACCCAGCCACTGTGCCCAAATCGCCGCTTCATCCCCTACTCAACCCCTCGCTAGACCGATCAAGCTTGTCACCGAGCTTAGATCCCTGCTCCAGTATTTCACCACCTCGGCGACTTTGTGGGAGCATCGCAAGCGGGCATGGAGTCCAGTGACGACCACCGGCGGCTATGGCTAGGGGAAGGGGCTTCAACAGAGAATCACGGAAGGGAAGGCAAGTATATCTCACGGTGATAGCATAAGATCTGTGAGGTATAGAGGGGTCGAAACCTAGAACGGAGAAGATGTTTGTTGTGTGTTCGTTCCTGTTAGAGCTTCTTCTTTGTTGAGTTTTCATTCGATCATTTGGTTTGCATATGTTTCGGATTATTGATCGGTGAGGTCTGCATTGAAAGTGTTCGATTTCCTTGGAGTGCCTTTCTTGTGTTCCTATTGGCGTCCGTTGAACAGTGTGTGTGAGTTGAGGTTCGATTTCTTTCGTGATGTCGAGGTTTCAATTCCTGTGTTCTGTTCGCTTAAATGTCTGATCGAGGTGCCGATTTTTTATTGTGTGCCGAATGGAGCTTTGGTTACTGGTTGGTTGAATGGAACTCTATGTAGGTTCCGGCGACATTTTTCTTTGGATTTAACCGAGGATTTCGAGTTCTTTCATTCCGATTTGAGGTTTCATTTATCTCTCGCTTCGCTCGTATGGTTTCTGGTTTCCTCATGTCAGAGCAATCTATTATAGATGGTGTGAATTTGCTAGGGGATTGTTCTGTTTGGGATTTATGGGTTTTGTTGGCATAAGATGGGTTTGAACTTCGATTTTTCCTTCAGATTTGTTGATGTCGTGAGTTCTATGTAGATTAACTGTTTGATTAAATGTCGACTTGAGATGTTAGAGGTGGAATAAGCTGCGTCTTGGTTTTTCTTTTGGGAAGCTCTGGATTTGAAGGTAGTTCCTCGTTGCGGACAAATTTACATCTCGTTGGATGAGCTGGTTTTGAACTTGGTTTTGTGGCTTGTGGGTTCCATGAATTTCGCTTTGAAATCTTTGTGTAGTTCCTCTCAAAACGCCTACTCCGCTGTATGATTTCTTTTACGGGTTTTGAATTGAAGATTTTGTGTAGATCTTGCTATATTGTTGGTTCAATTTCTATAATGAAGTAGAAAAATTTTAGTTGACTCATTTGGTGAAGGTGCTCTTCGTGTTGGGTAGGAGATTTAATAATCTTGTTAGTAAGTTTGTTTTCCTTGGAGATTTATTGCTGTTGGAACTTTTGTGAGGCTACGGTTTGTAGTGATTCAATAGAATGATTTGTTGCTATGGCAAATTTTCATTTGGGGGTAGGAATTTAGTTGAATTGATTACTGGTAACACTGGTAAAGTAATAGTTGCCATGAGAATTGAATACGTTCCCTTAAGCCTTAGTCTTGTATGGTAAGGTTAATTGTTATTTATCAGTCTCTTGTTGCAAATTTATATCCATATCTGCTTACATACCTTCATATCTTGTCCTTGGTATACCTGACTAACTTGGGGTCTCGACTTTCACTGTGTTTGAAAATTGGAACAAATAGCTGGATCTATTTTGCGAAATGTTGCATCTTTTACCACCCCTACATTTGTGATAATTACTTTGTACTGATTTTAGGCTGTTTTTATACATAATCACGTGATAAATTTCAAATGTAAATAGTCAAATTCAGTTGTGGGTATTAACCTATACTGACACATCTTTTCCTCTAGGAGTCACCTATTCTTGCCTGGTAATTAATGTGTGTAATCAAACAAAGACACCTGCTCAGGGTTTGGCAAATAGAAATTTAGGTTTGGGCTAAGAACTCATTCACGTACTAGAATTTGAGTCTGAATCTTCATGATGCAAGACATCATCAGCGGACCATATTATGGATGCCCTAGTATGTGTGTGATATTCTACCTCTGACCTTAGGTATCATTTTAGGCTCTGAATTGGTTAAAAGACTCACTTACATTAGCACAGGCCTAGAAGAAGCAATGCAAGGAGGCATGCAAATTATAACCAGTAATATATAAACAGATTTGGTTGGTCATGCTATGAGTGTCACATTACAAGTATTGAATATGCACCAAACTAACATCTGTAGTGGGTTAGATAATATCAGTTCTCATTATGCACCTTATGCTTTCTTTGTAATTCTACAATATTCCTATTTTTTTGTGCTATACATATGTTTTTTTTTAATATTTTCTATAATTAAATGCCTTTTCTTAGACTTGAGCAAGGCTTTGTGGTGTGCGAATGTCTAATGCTTTGCCAAAGACATTGATGCACCCAGAGACTTTAGTAACTTAACAGTGGCCAACTCGAGTTTGAGGAATACAATCTTTTGTGGTAGTCAGCTAATCTAAGGTCTGCAATTGTAGTTTAATATTCTCTATTCTGCTATTTGATTCCAGACTCTATTAACCACTACTTCCCTCTAGGATTGATTTTTTTTCCTCCCTGATGATGGCAAGCACCAATCTGTTGTTTCTTATCCGATTTGTCTGTATGCTATTCACTTCGCTACTACCTCCAATGCTTGACCCCTATCCAATGCAGATGATGGCATCAAGAACTCAAATGGACCTAATCTATAACTCGATGCCAAAATAATATTGCTTTTATGATATGATATCACGCCTATTTTTTCTTATTGACAACACTTTTGTGCTCACTCAACATGAGTCATGTCATCAATATTTTTCTCAGTTACCCCTGTGATATCGGATTGTTGCTTTTATGCATTTTACTTCTGTGCTCACTCACCCCTGTGATATCAGATTGTTGCTTTTATGCATTTTAGTTTCTGTGTATTTTTCTCAGTTATCAGTATGAATCCAATTATGTCATTCAACATGAGTCATGTCATCACCATGAGTCAACATTTATGTAAAAATTTATTCAACATTTATAACTCTCTAGTAGCTATGATTTTTCAATTATTATTTATGATGATTGGTGAGGTTTTAATATTTTAAATTTTATATACAGGATCCTAATATGGATGGTGATAATGTGGATGAAGATCAAATGTTAGACATAGAAGCGGAAGAAGATGATGTTATATAGCTTGATTTTTTAGTACAAGTACTGATAGTGGATGAAGGTCAAATGTGGATGCAGATCAAATGTTTTGATCAGTAATGATAGATGACAAATGATTTTATATTTTGTGTGCAAAGATTTAAGTTTAAGGTAGAGAAATATTAAGACAAATGTGGATCAAGATGATGCATACTTTGTTAATTAGTATATTTGTTTGAGTATTATAATATTTTGTTTTGGATAACAACGTAATTAATTTTCTTCAATATGTATGTGGATGATTAATATATTTTGAGCATGTTTTTCTTTAATTGGTATAATTTTCTTCAATTGGTATATTTTCAGTATTAATTTTTTCTGTTGCTATCAACGACAATAGTTTTCCTCTGTTGTTATCAATAACAACGGTTTTCCTGTGTTGCAATCAAAGGCAACGGTTTTTCTTGTGTTGCAATCAAAGGCAACGGTTTTTTCTGTTGCTATCATAGATAACGGTCATAAACCGTTGCCATAGAATGATTAAAAAATCGTTGGCTATATTCATCAAAGGCTACGATTTTTTTTATAGTGTTGCGAATTATTAGTAAAACCGTTGCCTAAACAAAAGGCAACGGCTGACTATACCACGGTTTAAAAACCGTTGTCTAAAGAAAAGGCAATGGTTTTTATACTTTAGGCCACATTTGTTGGACGTTGCCATTGGTGAAAAATGTTGTAGTGATTATTTCTCTAGAACATCGGAATCATCAACAAGAGATGCTCGGCTCCCATAAGTCATCTTTTGCATTTTCCTTCACGTGGTTCCTGGTCACGTAAAGGATAAGCAGCAACTTTTATCTTTTCCGCATCAGTACAAATCATATATCTGAATGTACTCTTCGATTTATACATCCTATAACGATTGTATATTGTAAGTATTAAGTAACTAGCTCTACACTTTTCCACATCAGTGGGGGTCATCTATCCAAATGTACCTTTTAGGTTATCCTACCAGGTACATATAGTCTATGGTCAAAATCCTCATGGAATAGGATACATCAATCCTTTATAGACTAGTCAAGTCGACAATGATATGAGGCTAATTCAGTCCATTCTATGTCGATACAAGTCATGTACTCAAATGTGTCTTCTAGGTTATCTAACCAAACACAAATAAGCCAAAGATCGAAATCTCCATGAAACAGAATAAGTCGGTCCCCTCTTAACCAAGCTAATAAGAGCAAATTAGTCCTCTACTAACTAAACCAACAAAAATGAATCAGTCATCTACTGACCAAACCAATAAAGATAAATCGGTCCTCTACTGACCAAACCAACACGAGTAAATCGATACTCTACTAACCAAGCCAACATGATATTTAGCAGATACTATCCACTACCCAACTAGTAATATCAGAAAATAATAGTACTGGTGGTATGGTAGAAGAAATCCCATGAGACTGTAATCCCTAATCTATAGTAGGAACTGATAGACCTAAATAGTGGCTGACCCAACACATGACATACATGCTACAAATAACTAGACAAGTACCAATAAAAGTGTATGATAACAGTATACAAACATACCTCCTATATCTTGGAGATGCCCCGTTACTGTCTGCTCCAAAACTCGAAAAGTCACATCGAGAAAATAAAATCACAGAATCCTAAAACACAAAAAATAGGTCTCGTAAACATGTGGCTCTGATACCAATAAATTATCATGCCCCGATGGTAAGGTTATACGACAAAAATTGGACATCACCTCCCTTGTAGTAGTGACAAATGAAACTAATAAACATTGCCACAAGGTTACTCACAAGCAAACTACAGCCAACATGGCTAGATGTAAACACAACCACAGTTTATAAGCGGCCCACACGACTGGAAGTAAACACAACCACGCAGTTTATAAGCAGCCCACACGGCTGTAGCAAAACACAACGGAAATCACAAAATAACAATCACAAAACCACAATACAACTAACTGCGAGTCGGCTCAGGTTGACACAATAGCATCAAACCAAATATAAGAAACCACAAAGTTGAACTCCATACAAAAGATACATAGACACAAACAAATCCAAAGCCAATAATCTGAATGGAAATAATAATAGAAAAGTCGCTCGATGTGACATGGGACTGGCGGACAAGATCTCCAGGCGACTCCATAAATCCTTTACCTATAACTTGGCAAAAGAAAACCGGTTTATCGAATGGTGAGTGCTGGGACTCAGCGGGTAATAGATAGATAGTGCATGAACATAATAAACAACTAGAGATACAAGGTATACAGTCTCGTAGGGAAAATAGCATATACTACAGTGATATCATAATAAATGTCCATACCTAAAACCATATCCTAGGCTACTAATAAAAAGTTAGGAGTAGTAAAGATCTACTACAGTATTGCTCATAACTACAAGGATATCATGTGAGGTATATACATACTACTAACAAGTCAGCCAGTGTCTAAGCACATGCAAAAGGTATATAACAAAACATATGTAAGCATATCACATTGATATAAAAAAAAATAATTGCATAAGTAAGCAATCAACAACATCTACAGGTATAATAATAACAACGTATGCATGGATGGTCACTCGGCCCACCCCTCTGCACCACGACCCCCGTATGGTCAAGAGGCCGGATCGATGACAACTGTACACACTCAAAGGGTGCCACTACTCTCGAGTAATTGAGTGGACAGGTGTTGAGTAACTATCTAGTTACATAGCTAAGGGGTCCATGCTACTCACAACTCCAACTACCACTACCCATAAGTGGCCGAGTGTGGCACGACAGGATAAGCAAAATCTGCTTCAGCTACCACTATCCATGAGTGGTCGAGCGTGCGACTCTAGTCAATGACCCTCTCAACCACAAGGGAGACATGGTCTCTAGCATGCATACAATGAAATGATGTGCAAGATGCAACAATCATCACATATATAAACAAAATCAAGTAGGCTACATGAAGCCAACATGCTCAACAAGATATATGAATAAACAGCAATCAAAGCAAGTAAGTATGGTATCTAGTATCCATATTGTTAGTTAGAGTCCTAGAGCCAATCATTTGATGATTGTTGTATGGACTCATTGTATCATATTCTTATATATAAAGGCATTTGGTTTTGGTTATTATGCTTACTTGTATTGGTGCCAAATAAACTAAGTATAATAGCGTCCTTGAGTAGAGGGTTCTTACCTATATCAATCGGTTAGTTGAACCGATAGTGAGATGATATAGGGAACACTACTCTTAATCATTCCTAGTCGAGTATTAACATTCAGGGACAATGTTAATGCGACGAGACTAGCATGTAGGTCAACTCGATGACTTGATCTCACAAGTCATGGATATAGAGATATTAAGTTGACACATGGGTATGCATTGGAGAATGTATACTGAATGACCCGCCATGAGAAAGTATCATGGATCGTTATATGAGTGTCATATACTTTCTCATGTGGCTATTAGTATGACTACTAGTCCTTGGACCTGAAGTCACCATGGATCCCTACATAAGGAGTTACGTACTTTGGCTTTGTCAAACGTCACCCGTATCGGGTGGACTATAAAGGCGATTACTGGGTATGTAATGAATTATGCAGAGGGATGTGATGAGATCTATCCCTCCTATATGACGGGGTGACATCGATATTCTTGATAGAGTGAGACCAAGTGCATGGTTATACCCAAATGAGTCAATATGAGATATTGAGCTCATTTGATCGAGTGAGTCTACTTGGAGTTCAAGATTTAGATTGATTAGAGGATGACACGGTCTATGCCTCACATTGATCAATCTAGATGTCTAGGATAGAAGGACACTTGTCATATATTGTGAGCAGTCACAATTAGTAGTCACAAGGTGATGTTGGATCTCAACATTTTTGTAAGTTGGGTAGTAATGATGTGTTGCTAGATACCGCTCATTACTTATGCTTCTAAATGGGTTTAGGAGCATTGCCAACGTTACAAGAACCTATAGGGTCACACACAAAGGGCAATTAAATGGAGATTAGGTTCATTTGATGAACCTAAATGATTAGGTTCATATGATGAACCAAATTGGATTAAGAGAAATCCAAATTGAGCTAATTGAGTTTGAATCAATTTGGTTCATGTGTTAAGTGAGCCTAATTTGGACTTAGACTCATTTAATTAATTTAATTCAATGAATAGAGATTCATTAAATTAAAATTGACTTGAACCAATGGTTAGATTAGATCAACCAAGGGAGAGAAGTGGTCAAGTTTGACTTGACTCAAGTAGGAAGATGAAGAGTCAAGTTTTGACTTGACTTTGACTTGACCAATGCCACATCATCAAGGCTTCTTCATTTGGTCAAGTTTGACTTGACCAAATGCCACCTCATGGAGGAGATCAAGAGACTTGACTCTTGATATTCCATGGGGGTTACAAGCCTTGAAGTGGCCGACCACTTTTAGTGTTGAATGAGATTGATTTTTCATTCAAGGCATTCATTCCATCTTCTTCCTCTTGCTCTCAATTTTCTTCTTCCTCTCCTCTCTTGGTCGAACACTTCATAGGTGCTAGCACACCTTTTGTTTGGCCTCTCCATCTCTTGCTTGTGTGGATACACATAGAGAAGTGTCTACTTTGACACTTTCGAGATCCGGCGAACCAAGGACTAGCGGGATTGCGAAGGGCTTCGCATCAAGGGTAAAATTCCTTCTCCTAGTGTAGATCTAGGCTTTAGTAAACTCGTGAATGAAATTTTGTTTTATAAACTTCGCTCAGATCCGGTGGCATGGGAGATTCGGGGTTTCCGCAATGCGAAAAAGCGATTTTTGCGGCCCGAAAATCTCAACACATATATCCAGTATCTAATATCTGGTATCTGCTAAATATCATAGATAACAATGAGAGACTGCATAGACATCAAATCGATTATCCCAAAAATCGAGTGGATAAGTATCAATCTCAGAAAAAATATGATTGGAGTCAAGGTAAATACAACAACTATCCGAATATAGCTCATGTACTAAGGTTAAAGTACTACAAAATCAAGGTAAGAAGTACCCACCTTTACTATAGATCATGTTAAACGATCCCACGTCGAGACACTCATCTCGAATTAAAGTACTACATCAACAAATGTACGGTTTCAGCTAATTCAAAGTACACCAATTAGCTAAATCATAAATCTAATCCTAATTTGATTAGGTAATGATATTTAATTCCACCTAACGATCCAAATCTAATTAGATGATAAGTTCATCTTTAATCCACCAACCAATTCCTTAATTCTTACCAATCAATCACTAATCAAATTTTATCATAAATCCTTCTAAATCCACTAATCACTAATTATATTCATAATCAGACGCAATTTCCCTGAGGATTTCGTACTTGATTCAGATTAAGCTAAACATGAATCAATTCAACAACTCGCCTAATTCCAGTGTGCTTTATTGTTGACTTACGACCGAAACAATTACTGCTGGAAAACTAGCCATAGCTCAATGAAACCATTGCCCCTTCAAATTAAGCACCACAATCCACAATCAATACATCAACAACTAAGAATTAAACCCAAATCTTACTCCACGACCTTTAAACTAAACATCTTACCCTTAATCAATCCCTAATTTCTGGCTGGATCAATCACAGATGCACTTTGCTGGCCAGAACAGTGCCATTTGGAGGATTTTTCCCATTAACCAATCCATTACAACTCAATCAAACGATCCTATGAACGAACATGACATCATCTAAATCAACCAACCACCCAGTAACCAAGCTACAGCAGATTATGAACTTAAACCTCCATCATCAATAGATTACTCAATCTAATACAAAAATGAAATCCAATATGTATTAACCCAATATCAAACACATCTTACCTTAGTTCGTCGACCTACTATCGCTTGATAAATCAGAAGCAACTAGTGGCCGGTGTGACCGCAACAATGGCAGCAGTTCACAAGCGGCAGCACACAGTTCTTCTAGCAATGGCTCACAACGATATGCAGCGGCACACGGGCTAGGTGTAGTGGTTGGTGGCTGGATTTGGCATCAATAGTCGTGGTTGCCAGATCTGGTGAAGAAGAAGAGATGGCAGACCTCTTAGATGTAAGATCCGTGACTCCCCCCAACTCCACGAACAAGGGAAAAGGAGTGCACTAATCCTTTGTCGATTCTCCTTCTCCCTGCGACGGCGACACACAATAGCTAACAGCTTTGTCGGCGCTCGAGTGGAAGGTGCAGCAGTAGCAAATCTAGGGCACAAAGATGGTGAATCGAGAGTCGGCGTCGGTGGATCAGGAGTCGGCATCTGTGATGGGAGCTAGGGCACGACTCAAAAATACTCTAGAAAAAGGGCGGCAACAGTCAAGTGACGTCGGCGCAATTGAGCGACGGTGTCAGGTGGTGGTTGGCGTGGTAGAGATGGAGACGGCAGAGTGAAAGGGAAATCGGCCAACGAGGAGAGGCTAAGGCACAAGTGAGGTGAAGACTGGAGACTCCCTCAATAACTCATGCTAATCGATCGAGTGTCGGTCGATGCCATGCGATTCGGGATCGAGAGATGGATAACGATGGATGAAGATGAGGAGAAGAGGAGGAGTGAAGAGTGGAATTCAGGAGGAAGGAAAGAGGAGATTGTGTTTTATGTACTTAGGGGTTAATTAATTAAACCCTAAGTTAATTTATTAATTAACTTCCACTTAATTGGTATACCAAACAGTCTTTCACAAAGCTTAATAGATCTATCCCCTTAAAACATATCATCCAAGCTCAGAATAAATCATAGAAAATTTCTAAAAATTTCTAAAAAGTCTAATAAGTTTATTTCTCCAATAACACTTATTATTTAATTTGGCGTATCTTATATTACCACTTTTGGAGCATAAGGAACACTTAGTTCAACTTGACTAGGCTTAGGGATTGAAACTTAAAACTTTTATACTACTATTACACTGAGCATGGAAAAGTATTTTTTAGGTCATACTCGAACAACTTTTGTATATTGCTCACCAATGAAATCATTTGATAGGATTAGACTAATTTGCTAGAGAGTATGATGTACTATTTAACCATAGGAGTTTAGATTGTAGTTTTTTCTTAAGGACAAGCAAAGATTTAACTATAGTAGTGTGATGTGCATAGATTATATATATTTTTAAGCATTACTCGGCGAACATTTACTTGCATTTAATGAGTATAATCTATGTTTATTTTACCCTATTTCATTATAATATCTTACTTCCATTGTATTTGTTTAGAGATCTTCTCTTTCCTTGTTTTTATTGACAGAACGTAAATTGGAGTGAGAATGGAAAAAGAATGCATGGAGCAGCTTCGTATGGAAATCAACATAGGAAGGCCATGCCCTAAGGCACAGTCATGCCCTTCCCACAGCAGTGTACATGGCCCGGTAGAGCCTATAGGCACGACCATGATCCCCTTACAGAGATAGCCATGGCAGGGCTGTGCGTATCAGGCATGGTCGCACCCTTGTTCTAGAGAGTGACACGGTGGTCATGTCGCCACTCACAGAAAGGGACACGGTGGTCGTGCCTCACAGGCACGGCCATGTTGTCCCCATTCACCGCTCACACATCTCGACCGTACCATATGACATAGTCATACGGGCTAAGGGCAAGGGGTTGTTCCCCCTACCCCGCCTATAAAAGCAGATTTTCTCCCCTTTTCACTTATCCTTGGTTTGGGGCTCCACCCCTTCCTTTGGGAAGGGTTTTACCTTCTAGTGGAAACCCTAGAGCTTGCATCTTTGCCGATCTGAACCATCTGTCTACTTCTGGAGCAAGGGAACACCTCTAAATATTCTAAGCTTCAAGGATAAGACACTCTCTTTGTTGGGTGTTACTCGGAATTTCATTCTGTTTCCCCTGTACAAAACTTTGTACGAGCACAGAACTTTTCCTAACAACCCATGTGCTTTTCAGGAGTTAAACTTGAATTGCAAACAAAACTTAACATTATTAATTCAAGTTCAACCCATGTGTTCATTAGAAGTTAAACTTGGATTGTAAATGAAACTTAACATTATTAATCCAAGTTTAACTCATGTGTTCTTCAGAAATTAAATCAATTTATAGAAGTAAATTAAATATCTATTTCAAGGATTGGCTTCCAGGTCGTTGGCGAGGCACTCGACCTTCTTGGTTATGGAATCATCCACCACTTCCTAGACAAAGCCTTTCAAAGAAATTGAATATTTAAACTCCTTACAGTAACCTTAGGTTTAACTATAGAGAACTCAATCGAAGCACAAAATCATTTGCCTCTTGTGTTGGTATTTCAAGATCCATATAAAGAAAAACTAAACTAGTACACCGTGGAAACAATTAACTCGTTATACATTTCTTTGTAGCTTAAAGACCTCTTGATCTTCTGCTGTATTCCACTCCTCCTCTTGGACGTCGTGTAGGCGATGATCTACCAAGATGAAGACACCTGACCTTCTCCTTCTTTTCCAAGCTCTCGACCACCAAAGAATACAAAGTGAAGAGGCTTCCTCCTCCTCCTTCTTCTCCTCCAAGCAACCGACCACCAAGGTAGAGTCTTCTCCATAAGGGTACCGGCCCTAATGAAGAAGAAAGGATGGATGCCGCTGTCCTTTAGGGAAAGAAGACAATAGAAAAAGATAGAAGAAGGGCCGTCCACACAAAAGAATAAAAGAGGAGCCTTAGGTTGTGTTAGTTTTTGGGCACCACCCTCCTCTTCTTTTATAATCTTTGCTAGTGGCTAATAAGGAAAGTTTTTAATAAAATTTCCTTTTATTTGCTATTGCAGATGGTTATAAAAAAGGAAAGATTTTAACAAAATTAAAATATCTCTTTAAACCATTGTAAATAGCTATAAAAGGAAAGATTATACCAAAGTTTTGTTTTAAACAAAATCTTCCTTTTATTCCTATAATGGTTGGTTAAAAAAAGGAAAGATTTTAACAAAATTAAAATCTCTTTTTTAACCATTGTAGATAACTATAAAAAAGGAAAGATTTTAACAAAATTAAAATATCTCTTTTAATCCATTGTAGAAAGCTATAGAAGGAAATATTTTAACAAAATTTTATTTTCAACAAAACTTCCTTTTCTCTTCTTGTATGGCCGACCCCATGCTTGGGCACCAAGAATGTCTTGGCCGACCCACATCTTGGGCACCAAGAGGGCTTGGCCGGCCCCTTGCTGGGGCACCCAGCAAGGAAGTGGTCGGCTCCTCATTTGGGTAAGAAGCAAAATCAAAATGGGTGAACGCGAGGCTTTATAGAGGCTACAGCAGGGACTGAGAGGAGGAATTAGTTTTGGCCTCCTGATGAGCTTGAGCTTCCTGTGTTCGCTCCGAACACCCAATTCAAGTTCATCAATAATAACTCATACCACTAAAGAGTTATTATTGAACTACAGCATCAATCTCATATTACATTATGGGCTCCTTCTTATCATGAGTGTGTTAATCTCCCTGTGTTTAGGATATCGAATGTTCATTAATTAAATGAGTTACTAACAACTCAATTAATTAATATCTAGCTCCAACAGTAGTACCACTCAACTTCATTGTCATATCAGACTAAGTCCACCTACAGAGTTTGTTGGTGCGGGAAGCATCTGACGATCGAACTCGTGTTTTGATAATGGCAAATGAATTCAAAGTTAAGGTGTTTTGTATTCTAATAAGTCTACTTGAGGATTTTAGGAAAGTCCTAGCTGTGGTTAGGCAAAGGGATAAACCCTAGGGGTGGTAACCCTAGGTAGGGTAATCGGAAAGTCTTGTGTCGATGGCTTCAGTGCAAGTCCTAAGGGTGGTAACCCTAGGAAAGTCGTGGAAAGACCGGTGAACTGGTCCGAAGCTGTCCAGCAGAAAGTAGTGTGTCGAGGCCGAGCAAAGTCCAACGATCCGGAGGATCGATCGGGCAAGAAATCTCCCGAGTGGAGTAGGTGAGGCCGTTGCCGTAGAGGAACAATAAGGCGTCGAGTCGACCTAGGGTTTTAGTAACCAAGTCGCACCCTACAAATCAAGACTATCTTAAACATTCTTTATTATCCATACTATTTGTTGTGCTAACTTTGTGTTGCGGGATGTTGTTTGGGACTAACATATCTGCGGTACAAAATAACGAAGATTTGCCCTCGGATGAACAAGAGGCGCCCTGGGTTGAAATGCTCGGTTAATCCGATGAGCAGTTGGCCGATGGGAGCAAGGCTTAGACGCAGCTTGTGAAAAACGTCTTGAAAGGGTTTAAGGCGCCTCGGTGTCGAAGCATATCCCACGGCGTAAAATTCTCATTTACGCCTTGGAGCTTGTTTAACGCTTGAACATCGGTTATAAAGGGGGTTCACCAGGCTTCCAAGACATCAACATTCAAGTCTTCCTTCGTATTTATCACGCAACGAATCGTCTTCAAACTAACTACACTCGACAACATGAGCTTCAATTTAGTATTTTCCTTGTTTGATTATTTATCGCTCAGATACTTTCAAACTTATATCATAGGAAATTAACTCGTGTCTTTGTGTTGTTTGTTTTTATTCATGCCTTTACCTCAGTGTCAGAAAAAGTCCAACAGTAGTTTACATGACAATCCTTATGAACTCCTTAAGGGACATCATCAACCTAGATAACTTGGACATAGTTTCCTTCTATAATCAACAACATATTATATAAATAATATTATTTACCAACTTATCAAGTCTATTGATTTACTAATAAATCTCACCCATTGATAAATTAAAGAAATAAATACTAAGTATATATCTTGTTATTATATCGATTAAGAATACACACATCCATAATATAACAGAGTTATGTTCTTTTATGTCACAATATAAAAGGAACAATCTCAAATGATCACGCTCAATACACACATAGTGTACTAGTATAATTTTATAGTTAAGATAAACTAGTACCAAATTACACTACAATCATTCCAATAGTTTGTCCCAATCCATCTTGGTTGTGAGCTACTATTTATAATTTATAAGGAATTGATAACATGATCTTCTGTGTGACATCACACACCATGTTATCTACAATATAAATTAAATTGACAACTACATTTTACTAAATGCAGACATTTGACCAATGTGATTCTCATTTCAAACACTACAACAAAAACCTTCATAGACATCAATTTTCCACCGCTATCTATTATATTTTCGACCGATGTCTATGAAGGCGATGTAAAAGGTCTGCCATTTTAGACATCGGGTTAAAACCGGTGTAGTATCACTTAACGACATCGGTTTCGAGGTTATTAACCGATGTAGTATCACTGACCTTTATTTCATCAACGTCAAAACCCTCATAATGTTAACACGGTTTTGGCGGTATCGACGCATGTAATATTAGATAATGACACCGATTTTGTAGCGGTGGAAAAGCAAACGTAATATCGATTATTTTTAACGCAAGATCAGTTTTGAAACAAGGAAAAACAAGCATTCAAGAAAATACACAAATATTCATAAATTACACAAATATTCTTCATTCAACAGTATCCATATATATTCTTCATTCAACAATATCCATAAAATACACAAACATTCTTTTACATCAAAAGCTAATAGATATTGTACATCAAGGTAGAACATCGTGAGTCAAAAATCAAGCCGAGGCTACATTAAATTATGAGAATCAATTCAACTTGCTATCAGCTCCATTCTTCTTGTGCCTTTCATTTCTAATCTCACCACTTTTCACCTTCAAATGCCTATTTTCTGAGTTAAAACATCCATCGTTATAATCATCAAACAAAAGTATCATTTGGTCTACTTAACTACAAAGAAAGAACAAAATAGAAGAATTATACATGCCGCGAGAGTCCTAGAATATCACCATCGAAAAGACATGGGACAATATACTCTACATTCCATGCAAATGCATGCATCATCCAAAGTTTAAAAATCAAATACCTTTCCTACTCAAATGTAATCTAGCATGCATTCAACCGCAATTTATCACTTTCAACTCGAGTACTTGAGATTTGTAAACTGTAAAACATAAATAATATATTAGTAAACCAAGACCAAAAGTCATAGTTAAAAAAGTAGTAAGAGCACTAGGTAACTAGATAACTAATTTAAATGCTTAAAAAGAGACACATTCATCATTTATCTCAACCACATCATATAGTGATAGATCTATCATTCCTGGGAACTTAATATATTCCAAACCAGAAATTATTGCAACAAAGTTTTCTTATAGTTGCAATTTAATTAATCAGTACTTGATGGAGGTTCAATCTTTTCATATTCAGAATATCATTCAAACGTCCTGGTGTAGCAATAATGATATCAGCTCCACGATCCAACTCTCTTAACTGGGGTCCTTTCTGAGCACCTCCATACAAGCACTAGATAAACATAATAAAAGAAAAGAAAAAAATGCATCACATAAGAAAATATAATTAAATATTGCTTGTTATCTTGAATTTCGCTTGACGGGTACTTAGCATAACCATCTCATTCCACTGTGAAACAATGACATTTTCTAAAGCATAATGGCTGCACATAGTTAGTCCCAAGACATCTCTCCATGGTCTCATGGCATACAATGCTAACTAGTCAACATGAATTTCAAACTTTATCCTCTTCGAGCTAGGCTTATGAAATCATTTCTAAGAACAAACTCGACAAATTCAAGACTGTTCTTTCAACAAGACATAAGCTTTGTAGAACTAGAGGAAATCAAATGAAAGATCAGATCATAAACCCCAAGCGCAACAACTAGAGCAACGAATATCTAAAAGGGATCTATCTACTTGTTCATCTCACATAAGAGAAGTTCAAAGACTACATAGAAACACATCAAGCACCATGTGAAAAGCAAGCAGCAAGATATGATATAATGAGGAAAAGCTGAGAAGTTCATAATCAATCAAATCAAATATGAGTTTGTATTATTACCATTATCGAAGTGAATCCTTGTGGTCAACTCCAAAATTTTCAATTATATCTTTAATATATTGCATGATATAAAACCACATTGCTCCGCATTCGGTTGTTGAGGAGCCTATGTTAGAAAAGAAATATTGGAATAACTCCTTCAAGGATAATGAAGTAGGTGCTAATCAAAGGACATACCTTGACAACTACCCATGTTGGTTGTTTTCCCTTTCCTTCCTGCCTCCACATTATACATTTTCAAGGCCCTTCATGCATATAACCCGTGGGAATTGTATTGCCACATCAAAATACATACATGTTTCAACAAAGGTAAGAAAAGAAGCCAAAAAACTTACATGTTGACAACATATTTCCAATCTTGATCACGAATGCGGTGACTAAGAGGATCCAACAAAAAAATAATCTCCTTCTCAACATTGATGATAGTCAAAATCGGTGAAAACTACACAAAGAAATATAATTAGTGTATATATGCATCATGCTTAAACTCTTTCTGTTGCCTATCATAAACATCCTTATCAATTTGCACCTTCTCTCTAGCAACCTTGAAGAAGGATGATGGAGTGACATTTGCTCCTATGCCTCTCACACGTCCACCATGTTCGTTAGAATTCAAGGCCTTCGTGAGAATATCTTCAAATGGTTTGGTAAAGGACAACTTACCATCCTTCTTTTGGACAATATAATCATCCTTGCCGCCATCCAAATACAATAACTTTAAATATATACATATATCATATATGTACAAAATAATCAATTTATACTTTGCTTACAATCTTATTCATCGCTTGCTTTGAACAACTCTGCATTATCATGTTCTTTCGTGTAATAATTGGACCCCATTAATCATATAACTAGAGTGCCTATAGGGAAGAGGAGATGAGGTGAGAGAGATGGTCGGTGGTTTAGGTTTAGGTTTAGGCGAGAGAGATAGTCTGGGAGGAAGGGGTGATATAGGTTTAGGTTTGAGGAAAAAATCCTAGAGAACATCAATTGGAACATATGGTTTAGCATGGCAGTCTTGGAGTATTTTCTGTACGATTTTTTCATAAACCGGTGTCTATAGTCTTGATTTTTAGCTCATAGACTTATCGGTTTTTAGTGTCTGGCTTACCTCCTCATTAATATACACCTTTTATCAGTGATTATAAAACCCGGTGTTAATGAACCAAAATAAAATATTTTAATTTTCCCACCAGCCAAAATTTGCAACACTTCATAAAGTTCCCTCCAAACCTAAACCTATATCACACCCCTTCCTCCGACCATCTCTCTCAGCCTAAACCTAAACCTAAACCACTGACCATCTCTCTCAGCCTCATCTCCCTCTTCCCCTATAGGCACTCTAGTTATATGATCAATGGGGTCAATTATTACACGAAAGAACGTGATAATGCACGAGTTGTTCAAAACTCATAGCAAACAGTGAATAAGATTGTAAGCAAAAGTATACATAAATTGATTATTTTGTACATATATGATATATGTATATATTTAAAGTTATTGTATTTGGATGCATGACAGGATGATTATATTGTCCAAAAGAAGGATGGTAAGTTGTCCTTTACCAAACCATTTGAAGATATTCTCACGAATGCCTTGAATTCTAACGAACATGGTGGACGTGTGAGAGGCATAGGAGCAAATGTCACTCCATCATCCTTCTTCAAGGTTGCTAGAGAGAAGGTGCAAATTGATAAGGATGTTTATGATAGGCAACAGAAAGAGTTTAAGCATGATGCATATATACACTAATTATATTTCTTTGTGTAGTTTTCACTGGATTTTGACTATCATCAATGTTGAGAAGGAGATTATTTTTTTTGTTGGATCCTCTTAGTCACCGCATTCGTGATCAAGATTGGAAATACGTTGTCAACATGTAAGTTTTTTGGCTTCTTTTCTTACCTTTGTTGAAACATGTATGTATTTTGATGTGGCAATACAATTCCCACAGGTTATATGCATGAAGGGCCTTGAAAATGTATAATGTGGAGGCGGGAAGGAAAGGGAAAAAACAACCAACATGGGTAGTTGTCAAGGTATGTCCTTTTGATTAGCACCTACTTCATTATCCTTGAAGGAGTTATTCCAATATTTCTTTTCTAACATAGGCTCCTCAACAACCGAATGCGGAGCAATGTGGTTTTTATATCATGCAATATATTAAAGATATAATTGAAAATTTTGGAGTTGACCACAAGGATTCACTTCCAGTAATGGTAATAATACAAACTCATATTTGATTTGATTGATTATGAACTTCTCATAGCTTTTCCCTCATTATATCATATCTTGTTGCTGCTGTGCTTTTCCCGTGGTGCTTGATGTGTTTCTATGTAGTCTTTGAACTTCTCTTATGTGAGATGAACAAGTAGATAGATCCCTTTTAGATATTCGTTGCTCTAGTTGTTGCGCTTGGGGTTTATGATCTGATCTTTCATTTGATTTCCTCTAGTTCTACAAAGCTTATGTCTTGTTGAAAGAACAGTCTTGAATTTGTCGAGTTTGTTCTTAGAAATGATTTCATAAGCCTAGCTCGAAGAGGATAAAGTTTGAAATTCATGTTGACTAGTTAGCATTGTATGCCATGAGACCATGGAGAGATGTCTTGGGACTAACTATGTGCAGCCATTATGCTTTAGAAAATGTCATTGTTTCACAGTGGAATGAGATGGTTATGCTTGAGTGCAGGTCAATGAAATTCAAGATAACAAGAAGTATTTAATTATATTTTCTTATGTGATGCATTTTTTTCTTTTCTTTTATTATGTTTATCTAGTGCTTGTATGGAGGTGCTCAGAAAGGACCCCAGTTAAGAGAGTTGGATCGTGGAGCTGATATCATTATTGCTACACCAGGACGTTTGAATTGTTAGAGTGTATACTAAAAGCCTAGCTTTTGTAAACATTTATTTGCTAAAATAAAAGAATCATATTGGTCAATATCTGCATTTATTTATTAAATGTAATTGTTCAATTAATTTATATAGTAGACAACATGAAGTGTGGTGTCACACTTAGAAGATCATGTTGTCGGTTCTTTATAAATTATAAACAGTTGCTCGCGACTAAGATAGAAAGGAACAAACTATCGGTATAGTCGTGGTGTAATTAAGTATTAGTTTATCTTAACTAATAAATTACATTGATACACTTTAAGTGTATTGAGTAGGATCATTTAGGTAAGTTCTTTTTGTACTGACTTAGTAAAAGAACTAAACCTTAGTTATTATGGAAGTGTGTGCTCTTAATCCTAATATAATAACAAGCACATATATTTAATATTTATTTCTTTGATTTATCAAAGGGTGAGGTTTAGCTCGATAAATCAATATGCCCGATAAGTTGGGAAATGATATTACTTATAGTGTGTGTTGTTGATTATAAAAGGAATCTGTGTCCTAGTTATCTAGGTTGAGAATGTCCCCAAGAGGAGCTCATAAGGATTGCCATGTTAAACCCTGCAGGTGGACTTAGTCCGACATGACAATAAAGTTGAGTGGTACTACTCTTGGAGCTAGATATTAATTAAGTGAGTTGTCAGTAATTTACTTAATTAGTGGGCATTCATAATCTTAAACACAGGGAGACTAACACACTCATGATATGAAGGAGCCCATAATGTAATTTGGGATTGGTGCGGTAGTGCGGTAATAACTCTTTAGTGGAATGAGTTGTTATCGATGAACTTAAGATGTGTGTTCAACGCGAACACCGGATCCCCAAGCTCATCGCAAGGCCAAAACCAATTTCCCCTCTAGAACCCTGCCGTAGCCTCATTATAGCCTCAAGTACATCCAAATGAAAGACCTTCTTGGTGTCCAGAGGAGCGGACCGGTGACCAATGCTCTTCGAGGCGGCCCTATGCTTGGTGACCAAGCTTGTAGGGGCCGCCACAATAATTCAAAAAGGGAGGTTATTTTGAATTTTTAAAATCTTCTCTTTGTAGAAAACTATAAGTTTTAAAAGAGATTTTAATTTTTAAAACTTTCTAATTTGAATTTGGCCACATGTTTTAATAGAGTTTTAAAAGTTTTAAAACTTTCCTTTTTAACCATCCTCATGGTTTAAGAAAAAAAGGAGATAAGTTTTAAAATTAAAATTTTCTATCATCATGTTAAAAGGAAATTTTATAAGAGAGTTTTTAAATTTTAAAACATAGTTTTAATTTTAGAAACTTTCCTTTTTAACTCCTACTTTAGGAAAGAGAGCTTGTAAAATTTTATAAGAGTTTATCTTGTAAAATTTTATATAAAAATATTTTTTTCCTTGCCTTTTAATGTGCCCACCTTGCTTGGTGCCCAAGCAAGGGCCGCCAATAGGATTCAATCCCAATCCTAAAACAAATAGGATTGATCTCAACCATTGATTGATGATTAATTCAATCAAGAGGAAGGAAAAAGGAAAATAAAATGGGAAAAGGAAAATTATTAAAATCTTTCCTTATTTGCCTTGGGCAAGTAATATAAAAGAAGGGGTAAGGGGGGCTTCATGGGATACAACTCTTATTCCATTGCTTGGGTGATCTCTTGGTGGCCGACCCTCTCCCTTCTCTTCTCCCTTTGCTCTCTTTTCTATTAGAGGTGGTGGTGGCCGAATATTGCAAGGAGGAGAAGGACTCTTTTGGGTGGTGTTCATCTTGGAGGTTCGTCGCCCACACAACGTCCAAGGCGAGGCGAGGAATACGGCAGAAGATCTCGAGGTCATTAGCATACAAAGAGAAGGTATAATTAGCAATTGTTTTCCGCATCATGCTAGTTTTTCTCTTTGTAAGAATTCTAAATACAAGAGGCAATTAGATCTAGTTTTTCGAAATAGTTTTTCGAGTTTGTGTTTTCTTCTTTTTCGAACTTGTGTTTCGATTGTTCTTTTTGGTTGACCTAGAGTTATTTAAGGAAATAAATATTAGCTTTCCTTAAAAGGCTTTGCCTAGGCGGTGGTGGTTGCTCCCATATCCAAGAAGGCCATGTGCCTCGCCATGCAGTCCTGGAAGCCGTTTTTGGAAATTAATATTTATGGAATTAATAATCTAGGTAGGTTTGAATCAATAGTGTTAAGTTCCACTTGCGATTCAAATCTAAACCATTAAGAACAGATAAGTTAAATTTGGAATCAATGATGTTAAGTTCCGTCTGCGATTCCTAATTTAATTTCTAAAGAACACAATAGGTTATTTAAGGAAAGGTTCGACACTTGTACAAAAATTTTTGTACAGTGGAACCGGTACGTTTTCCTACGATTAACCAACATGAATGATATTCTGAATATGAAAAGATTGAACCTCCATCAAGTACTGATTAATTAAATTGCAACTACAAGAAAACTTTGTTGTAATAATTTCTGGTTTGGAATATATTAAGTTCCCAGGAATGATAGATCTATCACTATATGATGTGGTTGAGATAAATGATGAATGTGTCTCTTTTTAAGCATTTAAATTAGTTATCTTGTTACCTAGTGCTGTTACTACTTTTTTAACTATGATTTTTGGTCTTGGTTTACTAATATATTATTTATGTGTTTTTACAGTTTACAAATCTCAAGTACTCCAGAGTTGAAATTGATAAAATGCGGTTTGAGTGGGTTGAATGCATGCTAGATTACATTTGAGTAGGAAAGGTATTTGATTTTTGAAAACTTTGGATAATGCATGCATTTGCATGGAATGTAAAGTGTGTATATTGTCCCATGTCAATTTCGTTCAGATGGTGATATTCTAGGACTTCTGCAGCATGTATAATTCGTCTGTATTTGTGCTTTGCTGTAGTTAAGTAGACCAAATGATATTTTTGTTTGACAGATTATAACAGTGGATGTTTTAACTCAGAAAAATAGGCATTTGAAGGTGAAAAGTGGTGAGATTAGGGAAATGAAAGGCACAAGAAGAATGAAGCAGTATAGCAAGTTGAACAGATTTCGATTCTCATAATTTAATGTAGCCTCAGCTTGATTTTTGACTCACGATGTTCTACCTTGATGTGTACAATATCTATTAGCTTTTGATGTAAAAAGAATGTTTGTGTATTTTATGTATATTGTTGTAAGAAGAATATTTATGTAATTTGTGAATATTTGCGTATTTTATGGATACTGTTGAATGAAGAATATTTGTGTAATTTATGAATATTTGTGTATTTTCTTGGATACTGTCGGTTTTTCACTGTTTCGGAAATCGAATTTGTGCCGTTAAAAATACTGATATTACGTCGGTTTTCCACCGCTACAAAATCGGTGTCATTATCTAATATTACATCGGTCGTATACCGCTGCCAAAACTGGTGTTATTAACATTTACATCAGTTTTACACTGTTGATGAAACAGTGTCGTTAAGTGATACTACATCGGTTAATAACCAATTCGAAAACCAATGTCGTTAAGTGATACTACACCGGTTTTAACCCGATGTCTAAAATGGCAGACCTTTTACATCGCCTTCATAGACATCGGTCGAAAATGTAATAGATAGCGGTGGAAAATCGATGTCTATGAAGGTTTTTGTTGTAGTGTTTGAAATGAGAATCACATTGGTCAAATGTCTGCATTTAGTAAAATGTAGTTGTCAATTTAATTTATATTGTAGATAACATGGTGTGTGATGTCACACAGAAGATCATGTTATCAATTCCTTATAAATTATAAATAGTAGCTCACAACCAAGATGGATTGGGACAAACTATTGGAATGATTGTAGTGTAATTTGGTACTAGTTTATCTTAACTATAAAATTATACTAGTACACTATGTGTGTATTGAGCATGATCATTTGAGATTGTTCCTTTTATATTGACAGCATAAAAGAACATAACCTCTGTTATTATGGATGTGTATACTCTTAATCCCGATATAATAACAAGCATATATACTTAGTATTTATTTCTTTAATTTATCAATGGGTGAGATTTATTCGTTAAATCAATAGACTTGATAAGTTGGTAAATAATATTATTTATATAATATGTTGTTGATTATAGAAGGAAACTATGTCCAAGTTATCTAGGTTGATGATGTCCTATTAAGGAGCTCATAAGGATTGTCATGTAAACTCTGTTGGATCGAGACGCCGCTAGAGGGGTGAATAGCGCTCGCGGCTATTTCGTTCGATTCGTAAAACACTCGAGTAAAGACGCAGCGGAATAAAAATAAACAACACAAAGACACAGGTTAATTTTACTTCGTTCGGAGCTTAAGGCGACACCTACTTGAAGGCCCGCGATCCTTGATCGCTTCCGGTGGGCAACAACTATAAGTTCGAAAGTATACAAAGATGATTTACAAGTAATGCAGTAAATAATCTTATACCGACAATGGAAAATACTAAATTGAAGCTTCGGGTTGTCGGTGTCGAGTTGCAGCACTTCGGGACGAGTTCGTTAGCAGCTAAATGCAGAAGGAAGACTTGAATGTTGATGTATTGAGCTGCTGGTCGAACCCCCTTTATAAACAGTGTTCAAGGCGCCTTAAACAAGCTCCAAGGCGCCTTAAACGAGAATTTTATCCCGATCTGCTCGCTGGGATAATCCTTTGACTGCCGCGACCTGAAGGCGCCTTAAACCCTTTCAAGGCGCCTTCAAGCTGTCTAAGGCGCCTTCAACCCATCCAAGGCGCCTTAAGCATGCTCTTCGCGCCAGCTCAGGATTTTGAACCCGAGGCGCCTCCAAGTCCCATGGAGGCGCCTCGGACACTGTTCATCCGAGGCAAATCTTCGTTATTTTGTACCTGCAAGATATGTTAGTCCCAAACAACATCCTGCAACACAAAGTTAGCACAAAATAACAGTATGGATAATAAAGAATGTTTAAGACAGTCTCTGGACTGTCCGGGTCTGACTTCGGATTTCCTACCGGAAACCCTAGGTCGACCCGACGCCTACTGTTCCCTCTACGGGGAACGCGTCCTCACCTACTCCACTCGGAGATTTACTGCTGCCAGTCGATCCTCCGGATCGTTGGACTTTGCTCAACACTCGACGCTTCCGGACTTTCTGCTGGACATCCGCTTCCCGACCAGTCCAGTCTTTCACCTGGTTCGCGACACCAGGACTTTCCACCTAGGGTTACCACCCCTTAGGACTTTTGCCTGAAGCCATCGACCTGCCAAGACTTTCCCATAGGATTACCGCCCCCTATGACCTAGGGTTACCACCCCCTAGGGTTTATCCCTTTGCCTAACCACAGCTAGGACTTTCCTAAAATCCTCAAGTAGACTTATTAGAATACAAAACACCTTAACTTTGAATTCATTTGCCATTATCAAAACACGAGTTCGATCGTCAGATGCTTCCCGCACCAACAAACTCTGTAGGTGGACTTAGTCTGATATGACAATGAAGTTGAGTGGTACTACTGTTGGAGCTAGATATTAATTAATTGAGTTGTTAGTAACTCATTTAATTAATGAACATTCGATATCCTAAACACAGGGAGATTAACACACTCATGATAAGAAGGAGCCCATAATGTAATATGAGATTGATGCTGTAGTTCAATAATAACTCTTTAGTGGTATGAGTTATTATTGATGAACTTGAATTGGGTGTTCGGAGCGAACACAGGAAGCTCAAGCTCATCAGGAGGCCAAAACTAATTCCTCCTCTCGGTCCCTGCTGTAGCCTCTATAAAGCCTCGCGTTCACCCATTTTGATTTTGCTTCTTACCCAAATGAGGGGCCGACCACATCCTTGCTGGGTGCCCCAGCAAGAGGCCGGCCAAGCCCTCTTGGTGCCCAAGATGTGGGTCGGCCAAGACATTCTTGGTGCCCAAGCATGGGGTCGGCCATACAAGAAGAGAAAAGGAAGTTTTGTTGAAAATAAAATTTTGTTAAAATATTTCCTTCTATAGCTTTCTACAATGGATTAAAAGAGATATTTTAATTTTGTTAAAATCTTTCCTTTTTTATAGTTATCTACAATGGTTAAAAAAGAGATTTTAATTTTGTTAAAATCTTTCCTTTTTTTAACCAACCATTATAGGAATAAAAGGAAGATTTTGTTTAAAACAAAATTTTGGTATAATCTTTCCTTTTATAGCTATTTACAATGGTTTAAAAGAGATATTTTAATTTTTGTTAAAATATTTCCTTTTTTATAACCATCTGCAATAGCAAATAAAAGGAAATTTTATTAAAAACTTTCCTTATTAGCCACTAGCAAAGATTATAAAAGAAGAGGAGGGTGGTGCCCAAAAACTAACACAACCTAAGGCTCCTCTTTTATTCTTTTGTGTGGACGGCCCTTCTTCTATCTTTTTCTATTGTCTTCTTTCCCTAAAGGACAGCGGCATCCATCCTTTCTTCTTCATTAGGGCCGGTACCCTTATGGAGAAGACTCTACCTTGGTGGCCGGTTGCTTGGAGGAGAAGAAGAAGGAGGAGGAAGCCTCTTCACTTTGTATTCTTTGGTGGTCGAGAGCTTGGAAAAGAAGGAGAAGGTCAGGTGTCTTCATCTTGGTAGATCATCGCCTATACGACGTCCAAGAGGAGGAGAGGAATACAGCAGAAGATCAAGAGGTCTTTAAGCTACAAAGAAAGGTATAACGAGTTAATTGTTTCCACGGTGTACTAGTTTAGTTTTTCTTTATATGGATCTTGAAATACCAACACAAGAGGCAAATGATTTTGTGCTTGATTGAGTTCTCTATAGTTAAACCTAAGATTCTGTAAGGAGTTTAAATATTCAATTTCTTTGAAAGGCTTTGTCTAGGAAGTGGTGGATGATCCCATAACCAAGAAGGTCGAGTGCCTCGCCAACGACCGGAAGCCAATCCTTGAAATAGATATTTAATCAACTTCTATAAATTGATTTAATTTCTGAAGAACACATGAGTTAAACTTGGATTAATAATGTTAAGTTTCATTTACAATCCAAGTTTAACTTCTAATGAACACATGGGTTGAACTTGAATTAATAATGTTAAGTTTTGTTTGCAATTCAAGTTTAACTCCTGAAAAGCACATGGGTTGTTAGGAAAAGTTCTGTGCTCGTACAAAGTTTTGTACAGGGGAAACAGAATGAAATTCCGAGTAACACCCAACAAAGAGAGTGTCTTATCCTTGAAGCTTAGAATATTTAGAGGTGTTCCCTTGCTCCAGAAGTAGACAGATGGTTCAGATCGGCAAAGATGCAAGCTCTAGGGTTTCCACTAGAAGGTAAAACCCTTCCCAAAGGAAGGGGTGGAGCCCCAAACCAAGGATAAGTGAAAAGGGGAGAAAATCTGCTTTTATAGGCAGGGTAGGGGGCATGACCCCTTACCCTTAGCCCGTATGACTATGTCATATGGTACGGTCGAGATGTGTAGACAGTGAATGGGGACAACATGACCGTGCCTGTGAGGCACGACCAGCCGTGTCCCTTTCTGTGAGTGAGCGACATGACCCTGCCGTGTCACTCTCTAGAACAAGGGTACGACCATGCCTGATACGCACAGCCCTGCCATGGCTATCTCTGTAAGGGGATCATGGTCGTGCCTATAGGCTCTACCGGGCCATGTACACTGCTGTGGGAAGGGCATGACTGTGCCTTAGGGCATGGCCTTCCTATGTTGATTTCCATACGAAGCTGCTCCATGCATTCTTTTTCCATTCTCACTCCAATTTACGTTCTGTCAATAAAAACAAGGAAAGAGAAGATCTCTAAACAAATACAATGGAAGTAAGATATTATAATGAAATAGGGTAAAATAAACATAGATTATACTCATTAAATGCAAGTAAATGTTCGCCTAGTAATGCTTAAAAATATATATAATCAATGCACATCACACTCCTATAGTTAAATCTTTGCTTGTCCTTAAGAAAAAGCTACAATCTAAACTCCTATGGTTAAATAGTACATCATACTCTCTAGCAAATTAGTCTAATCCTATCAAATGATTTCATTGGTGAGCAATATACAAAAGTTGTTCGAGTATGACCTAAAAAATACTTTTCCATGCTCAGTGTAATAGTAGTATAAAAGTTTTAAGTTTCAATCCCTAAGCCTAGTCAAGTTGAACTAAGTGTTCCTTATGCTCCAAAAGTGGTAATATAAGATACGCCAAATTAAATAATAAGTGTTATTGGAGAAATAAACTTATTAGACTTTTTAGAAATTTTTAGAAATTTTCTATGATTTATTCTGAGCTTGGATGATATGTTTTAAGGGGATAGATCTATTAAGCTTTGTGAAAGACTGTTTGGTATACCAATTAAGTGGAAGTTAATTAATAAATTAACTTAGGGTTTAATTAATTAACCCCTAAGTACATAAAACACAATCTCCTCTTTCCTTCCTCCCGAATTCCACTCTTCACTCCTCCTCTTCTCCTCATCTTCATCCATCGTTATCCATCTCTCGATCCCGAATCGCATGGCATCGACCGACACTCGATCGATTAGCATGAGTTATTGAGGGAGTCTCCAGTCTTCACCTCACTTGTGCCTTAGCCTCTCCTCGTTGGCCGATTTCCCTTTCACTCTGCCGTCTCCATCTCTACCACGCCAACCACCACCTGACACCGTCGCTCAATTGCGCCGACGTCACTTGACTGTTGCCGCCCTTTTTCTAGAGTATTTTTGAGTCGTGCCCTAGCTCCCATCACAGATGCCGACTCCTGATCCACCGACGCCGACTCTCGATTCACCATCTTTGTGCCTTAGATTTGCTACTGCTGCACCTTCCACTCGAGCGCCGACAAAGCTGTTAGCTATTGTGTGTCGCCGTCGTAGGGAGAAGGAGAATCGACAAAGGATTAGTGCACTCCTTTTCCCTTGTTCGTGGAGTTGGGGGGAGTCACGGATCTTACATCTAAGAGGTCTGCCATCTCTTCTTCTTCACCAGATCTGGCAACCACGACTATTGATGCCAAATCCAGCCACCAACCACTACACCTAGCCTGTGTGCCGCTGCATATCGTTGTGAGCCATTGCTAGAAGAACTGTGTGCTGCCGCTTGTGAACTGCTGCCATTGTTGCGGTCACACCGGCCACTAGTTGCTTCTGATTTATCAAGCGATAGTAGGTCGACGAACTAAGGTAAGATGTGTTTGATATTGGGTTAATACATATTGGATTTCATTTTTGTATTAGATTGAGTAATCTATTGATGATGGAGGTTTAAGTTCATAATCTGCTGTAGCTTGGTTACTGGGTGGTTGGTTGATTTAGATGATGTCATGTTCGTTCATAGGATCGTTTGATTGAGTTGTAATGGATTGGTTAATGGGAAAAATCCTCCAAATGGCACTGTTCTGGCCAGCAAAGTGCATCTGTGATTGATCCAGCCAGAAATTAGGGATTGATTAAGGGTAAGATGTTTAGTTTAAAGGTCGTGGAGTAAGATTTGGGTTTAATTCTTAGTTGTTGATGTATTGATTGTGGATTGTGGTGCTTAATTTGAAGGGGCAATGGTTTCATTGAGCTATGGCTAGTTTTCCAGCAGTAATTGTTTCGGTCGTAAGTCAACAATAAAGCACACTGGAATTAGGCGAGTTGTTGAATTGATTCATGTTTAGCTTAATCTGAATCAAGTACGAAATCCTCAGGGAAATTGCGTCTGATTATGAATATAATTAGTGATTAGTGGATTTAGAAGGATTTATGATAAAATTTGATTAGTGATTGATTGGTAAGAATTAAGGAATTGGTTGGTGGATTAAAGATGAACTTATCATCTAATTAGATTTGGATCGTTAGGTGGAATTAAATATCATTACCTAATCAAATTAGGATTAGATTTATGATTTAGCTAATTGGTGTACTTTGAATTAGCTGAAATCGTACATTTGTTGATGTAGTACTTTAATTCGAGATGAGTGTCTCGACGTGGGATCGTTTAACATGATCTATAGTAAAGGTGGGTACTTCTTACCTTGATTTTGTAGTACTTTAACCTTAGTACATGAGCTATATTCGGATAGTTGTTGTATTTACCTTGACTCCAATCATATTTTTTCTGAGATTGATACTTATCCACTCGATCTTTGGGATAATCGATTTGATGTCTATGCAGTCTCTCATTGTTATCTATGATATTTAGCGGATACCAGATATTAGATACTGGATATATGTGTTGAGATTTTCGGGCCGCAAAAATCGCTTTTTCGCATTGCGGAAACCCCGAATCTCCCATGCCACCGGATCTGAGCGAAGTTTATAAAACAAAATTTCATTCACGAGTTTACTAAAGCCTAGATCTACACTAGGAGAAGGAATTTTACCCTTGATGCGAAGCCCTTCGCAATCCCGCTAGTCCTTGGTTCGCCGGATCTCGAAAGTGTCAAAGTAGACACTTCTCTATGTGTATCCACACAAGCAAGAGATGGAGAGGCCAAACAAAAGGTGTGCTAGCACCTATGAAGTGTTCGACCAAGAGAGGAGAGGAAGAAGAAAATTGAGAGCAAGAGGAAGAAGATGGAATGAATGCCTTGAATGAAAAAATCAATCTCATTCAACACTAAAAGTGTCCGGCCACTTTTAGGCTTGTAACCCCCATGGAATATCAAGAGTCAAGTCTCTTGATCTCCTCCATGAGGTGGCATTTGGTCAAGTCAAACTTGACCAAATGAAGAAGCCTTGATGATGTGGCATTGGTCAAGTCAAAGTCAAGTCAAAACTTGACTCTTCATCTTCCTACTTGAGTCAAGTCAAACTTGACCACTTCTCTCCCTTGGTTGATCTAATCTAACCATTGGTTCAAGTCAATTTTAATTTAATGAATCTCTATTCATTGAATTAAATTAATTAAATGAGTCTAAGTCCAAATTAGGCTCACTTAACACATGAACCAAATTGATTCCAACTCAATTAGCTCAATTTGGATTTCTCTTAATCCAATTTGGTTCATCATATGAACCTAATCATTTAGGTTCATCAAATGAACCTAATCTCCATTTAATTGCCCTTTGTGTGTGACCCTATAGGTTCTTGTAACGTTGGCAATGCTCCTAAACCCATTTATAAGCATAAGTAATGAGCGGTATCTAGCAACACATCATTACTACCCAACTTACAAAAATGTTGAGATCCAACATCACCTTGTGACTACTAATTGTGACTGCTCACAATATATGACAAGTGTCCTTCTATCCTAGACATCTAAATTGATCAATGTGAGGCATAGACCGTGTCATCCTCTAATCAATCTAAATCTTGAACTCCAAGTAGACTCACTCGATCAAATGAGCTCAATATCTCATATTGACTCATTTGGGTATGGCCATGCACTTCGCGGTCTCACTCTATCAAGAATATCGATGTCACCCCCGTCATATAGGAGGGATAGATCCCATCTACATCACTCACATCCCTCTGCATAATTCGTTACATACCCAGTAATCGCCTTTATAGTCCACCCAGTTACGGGTGACGTTTGACAAAGCCAAAGTACGTAACTCCTTATGTAGGGATCCATGGTGACTTCAGGTCCAAGGACTAGTAGTCATACTAATAGCCACATGAGAAAGTATATAACACTCATATAACGATCCATGATACTTTCTCATGGCGGGTCATTCAGTTTACATTCTCCAATGCATACCCAGGTGTCAACTTAATATCTCTATATCCATGACTTGTGAGATCAAGTCATCGAGTTGACCTATATGCTAGTCTCGTCGCATTAACATTGTCCCTGAATGTTAATACTCGACTAGGAATGATTAAGAGTAGTGTTCCCTATATCATCTCACTATCGGTTCAACTAACTGATTGATATAGGTAAGAACCCTCTACTCAAGGACGCTATTATACTTAGTTTATTTGGCACCAATACAAGTAAGCATAATAACCAAAAAACCAAATGCCTTTATATATAAGAATATGATACAATGAGTCCATACAACAATCATCAAATGATTGGCTCTAGGGCTCTAACTAACAATATGGATACTAGATACCATACTTACTTGCTTTGATTGCTGTTTATTCATATATCTTGTTGAGCATGTTGGCTTCATGTAGCATACTTGATTTTGTTTATATATGTGATGATTGTTGCATCTTGCACATCATTTCATTGTATGCATGCTAGAGACCATGTCTCCCTTGTGGTTGAGAGGGTCATTGACTAGAGTCGCACGCTCGACCAGTCATGGATAGTGGTAGCTGAAGCAGATTTTGCTTATCCTGTCGTGCCACACTCGGCCACTTATGGGTAGTGGTAGTTGGAGTTGTGAGTAGCAGGGACCCCTTAGCTATGTAACTAGATAGTTACTCAACACCTGTCCACTCAATTACTCGAGAGTAGTGGCACCCTTTGAGTGTGTACAGTTGTCATCGATCCGGCCTCTTGACCATACGGGGGTCGTGGTGCAGAGGGGTGGGCCGAGTGACCATCCATGCATACGTTGTTATTATTATACCTGTAGATGCTATTGATTGCTTACTTATGCAATTATTTTTTTTTATATCAATGTGATATGCTTACATATGTTTTGTTATATACCTTTTGCATGTGCTTAGACACTGGCTGACTTGTTAGTAGTATGTATATACCTCACATGATATCCTTGTAGTTATGAGCAATACTGTAGTAGATCTTTACTACTCCTGACTTTTTATTAGTAGCCTAGGATATGGTTTTAGGTATGGACATTTATTATGATATCACTGTAGTATATGCTATTTTCCCTACGAGACTGTATACCTTGTATCTCTAGTTGTTTATTATGTTCATGCACTATCTATCTATTACCCGCTGAGTCCCAGCACTCACCATTCGATAAACCGGTTTTCTTTTGCCAAGTTATAGGTAAAGGATTTATGGAGTCGCCTGGAGATCTTGTCCGCCAGTCCCATGTCACATCGAGCGACTTTTCTATTATTATTTCCATTCAGATTATTGGCTTTGGATTTGTTTGTGTCTATGTATCTTTTGTATGGAGTTCAACTTTGTGGTTTCTTATATTTGGTTTGATGCTATTGTGTCAACCCGAGCCGACTCGCAGTTAGTTGTATTGTGGTTTTGTGATTGTTATTTTGTGATTTCCGTTGTGTTTTGCTATAGCCGTGTGGGCTGCTTATAAACTGCGTGGTTGTGTTTACTTCCAGTCGTGTGGGCCGCTTATAAACTGTGGTTGTGTTTACATCTAGCCATGTTGGCTGTAGTTTGCTTGTGAGTAGCCTTGTGGCAATGTTTATTAGTTTCATTTGTCACTGCTACAAGGAAGGTGATGTCCGATTTTTGCCGTATAACCTTACCATCGGGGCATGATAATTTATTGGTATCAGAGCCACATGTTTACAAGACCTATTTTTTGTGTTTTAGGATTCTGTGATTTTATTTTCTCGATGTGACTTTTCGAGTTTTGGAGCAGACAGTAACGGGGCATCTCCAAGATATAGGAGGTATGTTTGTATACTGTTATCATACACTTTTATTGGTACTTGTCTAGTTATTTGTAGCATGTATGTCATGTGTTGGGTCAGCCACTGTTTAGGTCTATCAGTTCCTACTATAGATTAGGGATTACAGTCTCATGGGATTTCTTCTACCATACCACCAGTACTATTATTTTCTGATATTACTAGTTGGGTAGTGGATAGTATCTGCTAAATATCATGTTGGCTTGGTTAGTAGAGTATCGATTTACTCGTGTTGGTTTGGTCAGTAGAGGACCAATTTATCTTTATTGGTTTGGTCAGTAGATGACTGATTCATTTTTGTTGGTTTAGTTAGTAGAGGACTAATTTGCTCTTATTAGCTTGGTTAAGAGGGGACCGACTTATTCTGTTTCATGGAGATTTCGATCTTTGGCTTATTTGTGTTTGGTTAGATAACCTAGAAGACACATTTGAGTACATGACTTGTATCGACATAGAATGGACTGAATTAGCCTCATATCATTGTCGACTTGACTAGTCTATAAAGGATTGATGTATCCTATTCCATGAGGATTTTGACCATAGACTATATGTACCTGGTAGGATAACCTAAAAGGTACATTTGGATAGATGACCCCCACTGATGTGGAAAAGTGTAGAGCTAGTTACTTAATACTTACAATATACAATCATTATAGGATGTATAAATCGAAGAGTACATTCAGATATATGATTTGTACTGATGCGGAAAAGATAAAAGTTGCTGCTTATCCTTTACGTGACCAGGAACCACGTGAAGGAAAATGCAAAAGATGACTTATGGGAGCCGAGCATCTCTTGTTGATGATTCTGATGTTCTAGAGAAATAATCACTACAATATTTTTCACCAATGGCAACGTCCAACAAATGTGGCCTAAAGTATAAAAACCGTTGCCTTTTCTTTAGACAACGGTTTTTAAACCGTGGTATAGTCGGTCGTTGCCTTTTGTTTAGGCAACGGTTTTACTAATAATTCGCAACACTATAAAAAACCGTAGCCTTTGATGAATATAGCCAACGATTTTTTAATCATTCTATGGCAACGGTTTATGACCATTATCTATGATAGCAACAGAAAAAACCGTTGCCTTTGATTGCAACACAAGAAAAACCGTTGCCTTTGATTGCAACACAGGAAAACCGTTGTTATTGATAACAACAGAGGAAAACTGTTGTCGTTGATAGCAACAAAAAAAATTAATACTGAAAATATACTAATTGAAGAAAATTATACCAATTAAAGAAAAACATGCTCAAAATATATTAATCATCCACATACATATTGAAGAAAATTAATTACGTTGTTATCCAAAACAAAATATTATAATACTCAAACAAATATACTAATTAACAAAGTATGCATCATCTTGATCCACATTTGTCTTAATATTTCTCTACCTTAAACTTAAATCTTTGCACACAAAATATAAAATCATTTGTCATCTATCATTACTGATCAAAACATTTGATCTGCATCCACATTTGACCTTCATCCACTATCAGTACTTGTACTAAAAAATCAAGCTATATAGCATCATCTTCTTCCGCTTCTATGTCCAACATTTGATCTTCATCCACATGATCACCATCCATATTAGGATCCTGTATATAAAATTTAAAATATTAAGACCTCACCCATCATCATAAATAATAATTGAAAAATCATAGCTACTAGAGAGTTATAAATGTTGAATAAATTATTACATAAATGTTTACTCATGGTGATGACATGACTCATGTTGAATGACATAATTGGATTCATACTGATAACTTAGAAAAATACACAGAAACTAAAATGCATAAAAGTAACAATCTGATATCACAGGGGTGAGTGAGCACAGAAGTAAAATGCATAAAAGCAACAATCTGATATCACAGGGGTAACTGAGAAAAATATTGATGACATGACTCATGTTGAGTGAGCACAAAAGTGTTGTCAATAAGAAAAAATAGGCGTGATATCATATCATAAAAGCAATATTCTTTTGGCATCGAGTTATAGATTAGGTCCATTTGAGTTCTTGATACCATCATCTGCATTGGATAAGGGTCAAGCATTGGAGGTAGTAGCGAAGTGAATAGCATACAGACAAATCGGATAAGAAACAACAGATTGGTGCTTGCCATCATCAGGGAGGGAAAAAATCAATCCTAGAGGGAAGTAGTGGTTAATGGAGTCTGGAATCAAATAGCAGAATAGAGAATATTAAACTACAATTGTAGACCTTAGATTAGCTGACTACCACAAAAGATTGTATTCCTCAAACTCGAGTTGGCCACTGTTAAGTTACTAAAGTCTCTAGGTGCATCAATGTCTTTGGCAAAGCATTAGACATTCGCACACCACAAAGCCTTGCTCAAGTCTAAGAAAAGGCATTTAATTATAGAAAATATTAAAAAAAACATATGTATAGCACAAAAAAATAGGAATATTGTAGAATTACAAAGAAAACATAAGGTGCATAATGAGAACTGATATTATCTAACCCACTACAGATGTTAGTTTGGTGCATATTCAATACTTGTAATGTGACACTCATAGCATGACCAACCAAATCTGTTTATATATTACTGGTTATAATTTGCATGTCTCCTTGCATTGCTTCTTCTAGGCCTGTGCTAATGTAAGTGAGTCTTTAAACCAATTCAGAGCCTAAAATGATACCTAAGGTCAGAGGTAGAATATCACACACATACTAGGTCATCCATAATATGGTCCGCTGATGATGCCTTGCATCATGAAGATTCAGACTCAAATTCTAGTACGTGAATGAGTTCTTAGCCCAAACCTAAATTTCTATTTGCCAAACCCTGAGCAGGTGTCTTTGTTTGATTACACACATTAATTACCAGGCAAGAATAGGTGACTCCTAGAGGAAAAGATGTGTCAGTATAGGTTAATACCCACAACTGAATTTGACTATTTACATTTGAAATTTATCACGTGATTATGTATAAAAACAGCCTAAAATCAGTACAAAGTAATTATCACAATTGTAGGGGGTGGTAAAAGATGCAACATTTCGCAAAATAGATCCAGCTATTTGTTCCAATTTTCAAACACAGTGAAAGTCGAGACCCCAAGTTAGTCAGGTATACCAAGGACAAGATATGAAGGTATGTAAGCAGATTTGGATATAAATTTGCAACAAGAGACTGATAAATAACAATTAACCTTACCATACAAGACTAAGGCTTAAGGGAACGTATTCAATTCTCATGGCAACTATTACTTTACCAGTGTTACCAGTAATCAATTCAACTAAATTCCTACCCCCAAATGAAAATTTGCCATAGCAACAAATCATTCTATTGAATCACTACAAACCGTAGCCTCACAAAAGTTCCAACAGCAATAAATCTCCAAGGAAAACAAACTTACTAACAAGATTATTAAATCTCCTACCCAACACGAAGAGCACCTTCACCAAATGAGTCAACTAAAATTTTTCTACTTCATTATAGAAATTGAACCAACAATATAGCAAGATCTACACAAAATCTTCAATTCAAAACCCGTAAAAGAAATCATACAGCAGAGTAGGCGTTTTGAGAGGAACTACACAAAGATTTCAAAGCGAAATTCATGGAACCCACAAGCCACAAAACCAAGTTCAAAACCAACTCATCCAACGAGATGTAAATTTGTCTGCAACGAGGAAAACTACCTTCAAATCCAGAGCTTCCCAAAAGAAAAACCAAGACGCAGCTTATTCCACCTCTAACATCTCAAGTCGACATTTAATCAAACAGTTAACCTACATAGAACTCACGGCATCAACAAATCTGAAGGAAAAATCGAAGTTCAAACCCATCTTATGCTAACAAAACCCATAAATCCCAAACAGAACAATCCCCTAGCAAATTCGCACCATCTATAATAGATTGCTCCGACATGAGGAAACCAGAAACCATACGAGCCAAGCGAGAGATAAATGAAACCTCAAATCGGAATGAAAGAACTCGAAATCCTCGGTTAAATCCAAAGAAAAATGTCGCCGGAACCTACATAGAGTTTCATTCAACCAACCAGTAACCAAAGCTCCATTCGGCACACAATCAAAAACCGGCACCTCGATCAGACATTTAAGCGAACAGAACACAGGAATTGAAACCTCGACATCACGGAAGAAACCGAACCTCAACTCACACACACTGTTCGACGGACGCCAGTAGGAACACAAGAAAGGCACTCCAAGGAAATCGAACACTTTCAATGCAGACCTCACCGATCAATAATCCGAAACATATGCAAACCAAATGACCGAATGAAAACTCAACAAAGAAGAAGCTCTAACTGGAACGAACACACAACAAACATCTTCTCCGTTCTAGGTTTCGACCCCTCTATACCTCACAGATCTTATGCTATCACCGTGAGATATACTTGCCTTCCCTTCCGCGATTCTCTGTTGAAGCCCCTTCCCCTAGCCATAGCCGCCGGTGGTCGTCACTGGACTCCATGCCCGCTTGCGATGCTCCCACAAAGTCGCCGAGGTGGTGAAATACCGGAGCAGGGATCTAAGCTCGGTGACAAGCTTGATCGGTCCAGCGAGGGGTTGAGGAGGGGATGAAGCGGCGATTTGGGCACAGTGGCTGGGTGTGGGAAAAATGGTTGAGAAGCTTTTATACCTAGGTTTTAATACCTAGGGCAATTTAATCCCTAATCTAGGGTAACTATAATTCATCAATCCCCATTTTAATCCCTCTATTAAATAATTACACCAGTTCGTTTAACTTTCCTACATTTCGTAGAAAATTTAGTGGATGATTTCCTTTATTGTTGCTCATAAGATCTTAATTTATCAACTTTATTTTACCTTATTCAAATTCCATACCCTTACTTTATTTAAAAAAATAAAGAATATTGTAGTTTAAACCGTTGTCTAATGTAGCGCAACAATATTTAAAATAAAATATTAAAAACGGTTGCCTAATCTATTTAGTATAATTTTTTTAATAAATGTATTTTAGAGAACGGTTTTTAATCGTTGCATATTAAAAAAAATTATTAAACCAACACTATTAAAAACCATTGCCTAATGTACTTTAAGAGAACGGTTTTTAAACCGTTGCAATGAGAGGCGTTGCCAAAAATAAAAAATGTTGTAGTGAATATTTCTCTACCTCTGTCGGTATAGCTTGTCAGGAGTTCTTGAACCAGAAAAGGAGGAATCGTGGTATAATGGTTCATAAGGTGATGGTTAGCTGACTCACTTAATGTTGTTCCATGAGAGATCTTGACTCATGGACCGAGTGGATATAGATAGATATCCTCGGTGGTACATATATATATAACCTGTAATGATGCAGAGAAGGTGGTGTTAGTTGAATGACACCTAATAAATCCAATCATTAATGAAGGGAAGTTTCAAATGATGATCTTCGAGGAGCAAAGTGATGATCGATAGTTATGTCGGTTAGCTATTTGTTGATAGTGCTTCTCTACCCTTGTGTGCATTGCTTGTCACTAGAGGTTACTGAACCTTAGGTAGATCAATCGTAGTATGATATATTGCAAGACAATGGTTAGTTGACTCAACTATCATTGTCTCCATAAGTAGCTCAAGACCTTGACCACATGATCATTTATTAAAGGTCTTAAAGTCTATATCTCAGATCAGAGTGTTCGATATTTTGATGACAGTTATTGGAGGACATTTACGGGTATGATTATGAGATTTGTTGTGATATTCTCTGATGGGTAGACTTTTAGTAGAAGGTTGAGTGACCCTTTGGATTTTGGATTGTTATTCATTTATTATGGATATTAGAGTACCCAATATAATTTGAATTGGTCACTAGGAAGTTATCATGTTTGATTGATGTTGAGTATTGCTTGGAATTGATGGATATTGTGAGATCAGATATGGTGATATGTTGTCTTTTGATGATCTATTAGTGGATATTTGACTTGATGGTCTATTATTTAGTCTTTGATGTTGATAGTAACATGAGGAGTAGTATGCCTTGATATTTATGGATTTAGTGATTTGTAGTTGGTGATCAGATTATAGACTTGTTATCAGTGATCTTATGGTTGAGCGTGTCTATTGTATCTATATTATGAGTTCTTGATTTTACCATTTAGGCTTAAGCGCCTTAGATGTTTTCATGGACTCGATGGATCTGGTATTTCTAGGGATTTTGGATTAGTTGTAATTGTCTTTATTGACAATATTGTGATATATTCCTAATTCGAGGTGGATCACAAATAATATTCTCACATATTTCTGAAGATGTTTCGACGAGAACATCTTTATGCGAAGTTTAGTAAATGTGCATGTTAAGCTATTTTCTGTGGGAATTCTAGGGACACATTGTCTCAAGCAGGGACATATCAGTGGATCCACAGGAGATAGAGGTTGTTACCAATTGGGAGTAGTTGAAGTCTGTACAAAAGACTCACAACTTCCTTGGTCTGGATAGATATTACCGGAGATTGGTTGATGGTTTCTCTAGCAGTGTTATGCCATTGACTAGACTATCTAGGAAAAGAATGAAATTTTCCTAGACAGAGGCTTGTGAGACCAGTTTTAGGAGCCGAAACGAAAAGCTGATAACTACACCCATCTTAGTTTCACCTTCTAGTGTTGACGGATTTGTATTCTATATAGATCTATCATACCAGGGGTTAGGTGCAGTTTTGTAGCAGCGCGGTTGAGTAGTTCCATATGCTTCTCAACAGATAAAAGATTTTGAAGAGAAATATCCAATTCATGATTTGGAGTTTGTAGCTACCATTTTCACGCTGAAAATGGAGGCATCATTTATGCGGGATTCATTGTCTCCATGGAAGATTATGTGTGTTCTTGAGTCTCAGTCTATCCGAGAGGAGTTACTCTAGGAAGCACACCGATCCAGATTTGTGATACATTTAGATGGTATCCGATGTATAGAGACTTGGAGTGTTCTATTGGTACAGCGACATGAATGAAGACATCGTGGATTTTATAGCTTGATGTCTAGTATGTCAACAAGTGGAGGATGAACATCAGAAACTAGTAGGGTTGTTTTAGTAGATTCAGATACTGGAATGGAATTGGAAGCATGTTATGATGAATTTTGTATAGGATTACTTAGGACGTGGAGAGAATATGATGCAATTTAGGTAATTGTTGATTGGCTGACTAAATTTGCTCACGTTCTATCGATTCGTAGGATGGATTTTTTGTATCAATTATCATAGTTATATTGTAGAGAGATTACCAGACCTCATGCTATATCTCTGAGTATTGTATCAAATGGAGATCCATGATTCACATTATGGTTTTGGTAGATTTTATAGCAGACCATGACTATAGAGCTCTGTTTTAGTACAACTCTCTACTCTCAGCCAGATGGATAGTCTGAGCGCACTATACAGATGTTGGGGGATTAGCCGATTATGCGTGTTATGGATTCAGAGATAGTTGATTTACCCATAGTAGGCTAAGTAGTGTTGGTGCAATATCTCCTGCGTTAGGTTGACCAGGTTGACTATGCTTGAGTTGGCTCAAGCTTGAGTTTTGATGTTTGGGTTTCGATATTTGACAATATATGGAGATTGCAAATACAATCGTCCGTTTGGGGAGATTATTTATATAATTCCCTTCTAGTCAAGGTTAACCAATTAGATGTGAAGAATAGTCAAGTAGGTCAAATGGTTGACCGGATACTTGATTGGGAAAGTCCTAACTGGAGGTTACGCGGTTGAAAGTCCTGGTGAGTGAAGTCATGCAGTTGGGAAATCCTGGTGAGTGAAGCCAGGTGAAAGACCTAGTGAGTGAATCTAGACAGTTGGAAAATCCTAGTGAGTGAAGCTAGGCAGGTGAAAGTCCCTGTGAGTGAATCCGGGCAGTGAAAAAATCCTGGTGAGTGAAGCCAGGTGAAAACCCTAGTGAGTGAAGCTAGGTGAAAGTCCTGGTGAGTGAAGCCAGGAAGATGGAAAGTCTTGTTGAGTGAAGCCAGATAGATAGAAAGCCCTAGTGAGTGAAGCTAGGTAGAAAAAAAGTTTGGTGAGTAAAGCCAAGCACGTGGAAATCCAGGTGGGTCAAGGTTGACTGGATACCTGGTGTTGGGAAGTCCAAGTAGGTCAAAGGATTGACCGGATATTTGGCACGAGAAAATTCAGATAGGTCAAGGGTGACCGGACATCTGGTGGAAGTCCAAGTGGGTCTTGGAGGATCAGACACTTGGCACGAGACGATAAGTCCAAGTGGGTCGAGGTTGACCAAACACTTGGCACGAGAAGAAATGTCCAAATGGGTCAAAGGGATTGACCGGACACTTGGTAAAGAAGTCCTAGCAGATCAAGGTTGATCGGATGCTAGGAATGAGGTTCCAATAGGTTGCGATTGACCAAATGTTGGAATTGAGGACCTTGGACTTGAGTTTAGGCAAGTCAAGAGGGTGTCAATCGATCGGTTGATCGATTGAACCAAAGCCCAATCGATCAACCAATTGATTGGGTGAGTGATGCGATAGGTAGCAGCCCAATCGATCGACCGATCGATTGGGAGCCTTTTGCGCGAGCACAGAATGCTGCCCAATCGATCAGTTGATCGATTGGGCTCCCCAATCGATTGGTCAATCAATTGGAGCCAGTGTTCTCATGCAGACGCGAGAGCACAGAAGAAGGCTGAATCGATCAACCGATTGATTCAGCCTCCCCAATCGGTCTGGTGATCGATTGGGATTTGATCGTTGCACAGGTAGCGAGTGATGGATGGCTGGGATTGCGCAGATCTGACGTGACAATCAATTGGGAGCATGCCCAATCGATTGGAAGCCCTAGGAGCGTGAGGTATATAGCCGTTGGCAAACTTCTTCTCCGCAACACTTCTCCCGATCTTCACATGCTCTTTCTCGACGCTCACAGCCAGCTCTTAAAGGCTCTTGGGGACAAGTGCTGGTGCACTTCCAAGGTTCAAGAGGCAACAATAAGCAACAAGTAAGTAAGAAGAGAGGGTTTTACACTTGTATTCATTGTATTTTTCTTCTTGTATTGAGGTTGTATGTGTGAGTGTTGTATGAGGTTTCTCCACCTCCGGTAGTTACTGAGAAGGAGTATTTTCTTAGTGGAGAGTGCGTGTCATATGTGGATCCTTGGATTAGTCACCTATTCTTGAGGTGGATACCAAGTAAATCCTTAGTGTTAGCGTTGTGAGTGTGTTTCTTGTTGTTTATTCCGCTACACATCATCGAAGAAGCACATCAACAAGCTAAGCGCGACGAGATATTCACCCCCTCTCTAGCACCAAACCGACCCTAACAAGTGGTATCAGAGCCGGAATCATTGCGGAAGTGGCAAAAGGCTAGAGGGTGAAGAAGTTGAAGCAAATTCATTAAGTCAAAGAATTCATCAAGAGCTCAACTTCAAATGGAATTCTGAGATGGACTCGGATTCAACACGAGGGTGCCTCCACCATACACATCGACAAGTTTTGATTCTTGAAAATCAAGAATTGAAAACTTCTTTATAATGGAGATAGAGCAATGGTTGACTCTAATGGAAGGCTTTAAAGCTCCAACAAATTCAAAGGGTAAAATTCTTAAGAGGAGCAAGTGGAGCCAAGAGCAAATCTAAAGATGTGAGGTCAATGATAAAGTGACCAAGCTATTGGTCAATCTATTGCCGAGCAATATCTTGGAGCAAATTGGAGAATTCAAGGATGCCAAGGAGCTTTGCAGCAAATTGACCAAGTTTCATGAAGAACCCTCCACCACACCAAATCAAGACAAATCCAAAAAGGGCAACTCATTGGAGAAAGACTAAGAGGAGGAGGATTCTGAGGTTGAGAGATGCTCAACATCAGAAAAAGAAGTCCTAGAAGCTTCATCCTCAAAGGAGTGCAACCAAAAGAGCAAGGAGGGAGCATATTCCTTGTTTCATGTACAAGAGGATGAAGAAGAAGATGAAGCCTCCATCTCCGGTTCAAGAAGGGATGAAGATGAAGAAGCTTCCACCTTCAAAAGTCAAATCAAATCAATTGGAGGATCATCATTGTCGGATCAAGAGGAAACCTCTATATCCAGATCAAAAGGAGAAGATGCCACCCCTACAAGCAAAGGTATAACAATTCTAATTGTTAATAACAAAGTCATATCATTTGCTTTGAGTGTAGGGAACAATGGGACTATAAGAGCAAGTGCCCTAAATTGGCCAAGAAGAAAGGCCAAGTGGCACTTAAGGGCAAGGAGAAGCCCAAGGAGACTGCCCCCACAACAAAGAAGAGCAAGGAGCATATTATGTGCTTTTCTTGCAACAAAAATGACATTATCGGAGTTAATGCCCAAAGGGTAAGAAATCATCCAAGCCTAAGGGAGGAAGCACAAGTCAAGGGGGAGCTTCCAAGGTAAAACCCAAGATATCATTTATTGAACCTAACCCTTTAAATCATGGTAAAAAGTATGCTAGTTCTAACTTATATCATTTTAATGCTATTTACCATAAAAATAGGAGGCATGATAAAATTAATGAAAATTATGTGGCTCTTCATGCTAGGAATACCACACCTAGGGTTAGGAAGGTAGATAAAAATTTAGGCAAGAACTCTAAGAATTTTAGTTATAGGCCTAAAAATAGAAATGTTCATAGGAATCAAGAAAAATCAAAATCTATGGATATATGGAAAGAAAAGTCTTGAGGTCAAGACTTAATAAAATGAAAAAGACCTTAAAAAGGATTAAAAATATCCTAAAAGGACAAAATGAGCATAACCTAGGTCAAGGAGTACAAAAATCATCCAATGGACATAGAGGTTTGGGATACAAACCTAAGGCTATGAATGATGTAACTTCTTACCATAGGATTCCATATAACTATGGAATCAACTCTAAGTCTAGGGGTCAAGTCAAGGATACAAGGGAAGTTATCTCTAGAAGTATCTTTGCAATGACAAATGTGACTAAGACCTCTAAGAAGTCTAAGGAAGTCACTAAGAAAGTCACAAGGGAAGGAATCCCTAGAGTTGACCTAGAGGAGGTGACCAAGGCTTCTAAGAAGCCTAGGAAGGCCAATAGGAAGGTAACTAGGAAGGTTATCCACGGAGCACCAATAGATTTTGGGTTCCTAGGAGCATTTTCTCTACTCCTTAGATGGGTTAGAGAGTGTCAACTCTATTTGGAAAGGATGGTTAACCCAACTTTAATAAAGTTGACACTTGGAGGCATTTTCAAGGTTTTTGTTAACCTTTGAAAATGTAAAGGATTAATTGTTTACTCTTTGGAAGAGAAAAATGTGCCAAAATTTGAGGAATTAGACCTAATTTAAATTGGCACACTTGAGAAAAGGATAAGAAATGCCAAGTTGAGATTTTAGTATTTTCTTAGGGAGTTAAGGGCAAGTTAGGCCTTAATTTAAAATGATTACTCTTTGAAAGAGTAAAGTGTTTCAAACCTTGAGGGATTATGCTTAATTTAAATTGGCACAAATTAAGAAAAGCAAAAGAAATGTCAAAATTGGGAGTTTGACATTTTCTTGAGAAAAAGTGGGCAATTTAAGATTTAATTTTAAGTTAGCTAGGGTTTCAGGATACTTAGATAGGTAATCAAGTGTATTTTATTTATATAAATTTGTCATGATTGTTTGTCCATCATATGTCATGACATCATATTTTGCATTCATACTTTATTATGAAAAACACAAAAATATCATGTCATGTCATACATACATCATATAACAATAGTATATTTTCTTTTAAAAATCATTTATTTTGATGTATGCCATAAATCATCATGCATTATTTTTAATTCCTTGTAATTAAGGACAAATGACATTTATTAACAAGTAATACCCTAGGTGGATGTTCATAAATTAAAATGCCTAGATAGATATGTATGATCCCTAGTTTAGGGCAAAACTAAACTTTACATCTTACAAAGAACAATAAAGTGACTTGTATGTGTTTTAGTACACATTAGATACAAGTGAGATGTTAGGATGATATATGAACAAAACTCAAGATTTTGATTTAGTGCATTCTTTTTGAGTTTTAGGTTCATCAAAACACATAGTTATGTGTTTTCCAATCATTGGGAAAGCTAATGTACAAGTCATGTACATTGAGTCCAAAGAACATGGTTGGATATTGGTTTTGAAAATAATTTTGAATATACTTTGGAAAATCTTGGTGAAGACTATCTTTTGATAGTAACATCATTGAAAAGTTAGACACAAACTAGAAGAAAACATTAAAGTTTTTACAAGTTTTCAAGTTTGTGTTAATCTTTGAAAATAGGAAGTACTTTCATAGAAAACTATTTTTCCATGATAGTATATACCCTAAATAATGTCTACATGAATTTTCATGATTTTTAGAATTTTGTAGAATTTATAGGGCATTTCTGAATTTCTCTGAAATTGGATTTCAAGAAATCAAAAATCCAATCGATCAGCCGATCGATTGGAAGGTCTCAATCAATCAGCCGATGGATTGAGAATACATTTTCCATGACCAGAATGTCACAGAATCGATCAACCGATCGATTGATCCAGACTGGATCGATCAGTCGATCGATTCAAGGGCAATTTCCACAAATAGAAGCTCGCGGAATTGATCAGTGGATCGATTGAAATGGTTTCAATCGATTGAGACCCAACTTCAATCGATTGAAATTGTTGATTTTGGCTGAGAAAGTCTGATTTTAGTATTTTTTTTTTTAACAAATTTTGAGTCTAGGTAACCATTCCTAACCCCTTGACATATATTTGTATACATTTAGGGGTGTTTTCATGATAAAAACACTGATTGATTGGTTAAGGAAGACTATGTAGAAGTTTAGGTTGAGGTTTGATTTCAATATTGAAGTTTTGAATCTCAAAACTTCTAAATTTGAGTTTCCTAAAAATTTAGAAATTCCAAGTCATTATTGGTACAATGACAAAAGTTTCGAGCATGTCTTTAGGGGGAGTTACTCTTTAAGGGCATGAAAATTAATTTTTCATACACCTTGGAAGGTAGTTATCCTTCCTTAGCGTAAATGCTCAAGGTTGAGCATTTTAAACACAATGGATAGTGGATATCTTCATTGTTTAGTTGTGTATGCTCAAGGATGAGCATTAGATACAATGAAGGGTATGAGACCTTCATTGTAGCTGTGAAGAGGTGAATGCTCAAGGATGAACATTGAAGATAATGAAGGGTATGAGACCTTCATTATGGTGTTGAACACAACAAGTGAAGTTGTGAACAACGCTGAGTGACTCTTCAGTGGGAGAGTTTTTGATATATACCAATAGAGGGAGAATGTAGGGTTTAAGTTAGGTCGCTGCTCCTCTAGGAAAGTTAGGGTGAGAATACAGGGTCTATACTATGTCTTCATTACCTTAAGAGGGAGTCTGCCCTCTAGAAAAGGGAGAGAATGAAGGAAACCCTCATTCATGCTTTGGCATGAGGAAGAAGTTGAGGATATGGATTAGCCTAACTTAAAGGTATTGTCAAACATCAAAAAGGGAAAGATTGTTGGTGCAATATCCCCTGGGTCAGGTTGACCAGGTTAACTAAGCTTGAGTTGGCTCAAGCTTGAGTCTTGATGTTTGGGTTTCGATGTTAGACAATACATGGATATTGCATATGCAATCATCCATTTGGGAAGATTGTTGATACAATTCTCCTCTCGTCAAGGTTGACTAGTTATATATGAAGAAGAGTCAAGTAGATCAAAGGGTTGACCAAATACTTGATTGGAAAAGTCCTAACTGGAGGTTAGGCAGTTGAAAGTCCTGGTGAGTGAAGCCAGACAATTGAGAAATCCTGGTAAGTGAAACCTGGTGAAAGACCTAGTGAGTGAAGCTAGGCAGTTGGAAAATCCTAGTGAGTGAAACTTGGTGAAAGTCCTGGTGAGTGAAGGTAGGCAGGTGAAAGTCTCAGTGAGTGAAGCTGGGCAGTGGAAAAATCTTGGTGAGTGAAGCCAGGTTAAAATCCTAGTGAGTGAAGCTAGGTGAAAGTCCTGGTGAGGAAAGCCAAGCAGATGGAAAGTCCTGTTAAGTGAAGCTCGACAGATGGAAAGCCTTAGTGAGTGAAGCTAGGCAGAAGGAATGTCCTGGTGAGTAAAGCCAGACACGTGGAAATCTAGGTGGGTCAAGTTTGACTGGACACCTGGTGTTGGGAAGTCCAAGTAGGTCAAAGGATTGATCAAATACTTGGTACGAGGAAATCCAGATGGGTCAAGGGTGACCGGACATCTGGTGGAAGTTCAAGTGGGTCATGAAGGACCGGACACTTGGCATGAGACGGTAAGTCCAAGTGGGTCAAAGGGATTGATCGGACATTTGGCGAAGAAGTTCTAGCAGGTCAAGGTTGACCGAATGCTAGGCATGAGGTTCCAACAAGTCACGGTTAACCGAATGTTGGAATTGGGGACCTTGGACTTGAGTTTAGGCGAGTCAAGCGAGTGTCAATTGGTCGGTTGATCGATTGAACCAAAGCCCAATAGATCAGCCGATCGATTGGGTGAGTGTTGTGACAAGTAGCGGGACAATCTATCGACCAATTGATTGGGAGCCCATCGCGTGAGCACAGAATGCTACCCACTTGATCAGCCAATCAATTGGTCAATCAATTGGGGCCAGTGATCTCACGCAGACGCGAGAGCACAGAAGAAGGTTGAATCAATTAACCGATCGATTTAACCTCCCCAATCGATTAGGAGATCGAATGGAATTCGACCGTTGCGCAGGTAGCGATCGATGGATGGCTGGTATGGCACAGATTTGATGTGGCAATCGATTGGGAGCATGCCCAATCGATTGGAAGCCCTAGGAGAGCGAGGTATATAGCCGTTAGCGAACTTCTTCTCCGCAATACTTCTCCCGATCTTCACACGCTCTTCCTCGACGCTCACAGCCAGTTCTTAAAATCTCTTGGGGACAAGTGCTGGTGCACTTCCAAGGTTCAAGAGGCAACAATAAGCAACAAGTAAGCAAGAAGAGAGGGTTTTACACTTGTATTCATTGTATTTTTCTTCTTGTGTTGAGTGTTGTATGTGTGAGTATTGTACGAGATTTCTCCACCTCCGGTAGTTATAGAGGATTATTTTCTTAATGGAGAGTGCGTGCCATGTACGGATCCTTGGATTAGTCACCTCTTCTTGAGGTGGATACCAAGTAAATCATTAGTGTTATCATTGTGAGTGTGTTTCTTATTGTTTATTCCGCTGCACATCATTGAAGAAGCACATCAACAGGCACGATGAGCTATTCGCCCCCCCCCCCCTCTCCTCTACCACCAAATCGTCCCTAACAAGTAGCAGCATGGGAGTAGAGGAAGCAGGGTGAGCTCATAACCCATAGAGTCATCACTATCTACTTGGAAGTGGATTACCTTATAGTTATTTTTATGGGAACTATAATCCCTCACGGTTGAAGATTTATTCATAATTCTTAGATGAAGTAGTATATGAGTATGTTTCTTAGTTGTTACCCCTCGATGAGAATCCCTGATTTGAGCAGAAAATTTAAGGACCAAATTTTTATTAGTGGGGGAGAATGCAAGATACAATAAATTAAATAATAAGTGTTATTGGAGAAATAAACTCATTAAACTTTTTGAGAATTTTTAGAAATTTCCTGGGATTTATTTCGAGTTTGGATGATATGTTTTGAGAGGATAGATCTATTAGGCTTTGTGAACACCTGTTTGGTATACCAATTAAGTGAAAGTTGATTAAGAAATTATCTTAGGGTTAGAATTTAAACCCTAAGTACATAAAACCCGATCTCTTCCCTTCCTCTCGAATTCCACTCTTCGCTGCTCCTCTTCTCCTCATCTTCATCCGCCGTTGCCCATCTCTCGAACCCGAATCGCTTGGCATCGAACGACACTCAATCGATCAGCACGAGCTATTGAGGGAATCTTCGGTCTCCAACTCACTTGTGCCCTAGCCTCTCCTCATTCGTCGATTTCCCTTTCGCTCTGTCGTCTCCATCTCTGCCACACCAACCACCGCTTGACACCATTGCTCGATTGCGCCAACATCACTCGACTGTTACCACCCTTCTCCAGAGTATTTCTGAGTCGTGCCCTAACTCCCATCGCCGACACCGACTCTTGATTCGCCGACGTTGACTCTCGATTCACCGTCTCCGTGCCCTAGATTTGCAACCGCTGCACCTTCCACTTGAGCGCCGACGAAGATGTTAGTTATTGTGTGTTGCCATCGCTGGGAGAAGGAGAATCGACAAAGGATTAGTGCAATCCTTTTCCCTTGCTCGTGGAGTCGAGAGGAGTCGAGGATCTTACATCAGAGAGGTCCACCACCTCTTCTTCTTCACCAGATCCGGCAACCATGACTGTTGATGCCACATCCAGCTACCAACCACTACACCTAGCCCATGTGCCGCTACAGATCGTTGTGAGCCATTGCCAGAAGAACTGTAGACTGCTGCCAGTGAACTGTTGCCATTGTTGCGGTCACCACCGATCACTAGTTGCTTCTGGTTTGTCAAGCGATAGTAGGTTGACGAACTAAGGTAAGATGTGTTTGATTGGGTTAATACAGATTGGATTTCATTTCTATATTAGATTGAGTAATCTATTAATGATGGAGGTTTAAGTTCATAATCTGTTGTAGCTTGGTTACGGGGTGGTTGGTTGATTTAGATGATTTCATGTTCATTCACAAGATCATTTGATTGAGTTGTAATGGATTGGTTATTGGGCAGAATCCTCCAAACGACACTGTTTTGGCCTGTAGAGTTCAACTGTGATTGATCCAGCCAGAAATTAGGGATCGATTAAGGGTATGATGTTTAGTTTAAAGGTTGTGGATTAAAATTTGGATTTAATTCTCAGTTGTTGATGTATTAATTGTGGATTGTGGTGTTTAATTTGAAGGGGCAGCGGTGTCATTAAGCTATGGCCAATTTTTCAACACTAATTATTCCAGTCATAAGTCAACAGTAATGCACACTGGAATTTGGTGAGTTGTTGAATTGATTCATATTTAGCTTAATCTAAATCAAGTATGGAATGCTTAGGGATATTGCGTTTGATTATGGATTTAATTAGTGATTAGTGGATTTTGAAGGATTTATGATAAGATTTGATTAGTGATTGATTGGTAAAAATTAAGGAATTGGTTGGTGCATTAAAGATGAACTTATCATCTAATTAGATTTAGATCGTTAGGTGGAATTAAATATGGTTACCTAATCAAATTAGGATTGGATTTTGTATTTAGCTAATTGGTGTACTTTGAATTAGCTAAAACTGTACATATGTTGATGCAGGACTTTGATTTGAGACGAGCATCTCGACATGCGATTATTTAACATGATTTACAATAAAGGCGGGTACTTCTTACCTTGATTCTATAGTACTTTGACCTTAGTGCATGAGCTATATTCGAATAGTTGCTGTATTTACCTTGACTCCACTCATATTTTTCCTGAGTTTGATACTTATCCACTCAATCTTTGGGATAATCAATTTGATATTTATGTGGTCTCTCATTGTTATCTATGATATTTAGCAGTACCAGATTCTAGATACTAGATATATGGATACTAGATACCATGCTTACTTGCTTTGATTGATGTTTATTCATGTACCTTGTTGACCATGTTGGCTTCATGTAGCATACCTGATTTCTGTTTATATGTATGATGACTGCTACATCTTGCACATCATGTCATTACATGCATGTCGGAGAACCATGTCTCCCTTGTCGTTGAGAGGGTCGTTGGCCAGAGCCGCACGCTCGATCACTCATGGATAGTAGTAGCTGGAGCAAATGCTGCTTCTCTTGTCGTATCACACTCGTAGCTCAACCACTCATGGGTAGTGGTAGCTGGAGTTGTGAGGAGTAGGGACCCCTTAGCTATGTAGCTAGATAGCTTCTCAGCACCTGTCTACTCGGTCACTCGAGAGTAGTGGCGACCTTTGAGTGTGTACAGTTGTCATCGATCCAGCCTCTCAACCATACAAGGGTCGTGGTGTAGAGGGTTGGGCGGGTGACCATCCGTGCATACGCTGTTATTATTATACCTACAGATGCTGTTGATTACTTATGTAGTTGTTTTATTATATCAATGTGATATGTTTACATATGTTGAGTTATATACTTGTTACATGTGCTTAGACACTGGCTTATTTATTAGTAGTATGTATATACCTCACATGATATCCTTGTAGTTATGAGCAATACTGTAGCAAATCTTTACTACTCCTGACCTTTTCTTAATAGCCTTGGATATGGTTTCAGGTATGGACATTTATTATGATATATGTGATGTGATGGTACTGGCATAGCTATATGTGATGGTATTGGCATAAGTGTATGCAATGGTACTGACATAGGTGTATGCGATGGTGCTGTCTGATCAGATGGAGGCGTAGCAACAGTGTCTGCAGGTGTTGTAACTTCAGATCTCCGTCTGCGACCACCCCGTCGAAACATATTCTGAAAATTAAAAAAAAATGATAAAATAAATACAAATATGATGCATAATGAATAATATGAAAAAAAAAAACTTACCATGATTCCTAAAATAAGAGAGTGCACAAACCCCTGAGACGACGATAAGATATAACTTCACCTATAGAAAAAAATACAGAGTATTAGCAGGTAAAATATATAAATTTAAAAATAAAATAGTTTTATATTAATTGAGACAAATAAACTAATTGAGCTATAAGTTTTGTAATTTGTAGATTAAAACTAAATTTACTCCTAAAAAATCAATATCATATATGAAAATAAAATATCATAAAGTTTAATTTATAAACTTACCCATTGCAAAAAATTAAAGTTCTCATTGCCATTATCATTATCATCCTCGTCGTCGTCCTCCTCCTCCTCCTCCTCATCATCAATTTCAGTTGCATCAACGTTTATGACTACTCCGCTGGGATCTCGTTATGTTGGAATAATATATTCCTCAGTATGAAATGTGTATTCGTAACTTTCTCTTGTTGATAAGTAATGTCCTCCCAATGTTCCTCAATTTTTTTCTTCAAATGATATAAGAATCTGATTATGATAAAACAAATCATATTATATATTAATATATAATTAAATTAGTAAATTTTTATGCATTCAGATTATCAAAACATAGGAGATAAAAAAATTTACCTTTCAAAGGGATACATCCATCGAAAATGAACAGGTCCTCCAACTTTGGCCTCATATGGTAAGTGAATCAAAAGATGTTACATGGAATCAAAAAATGAGGGTGGAAATATCCTTTTCAAATTACACAAAATGATTGGAATGTCTCTTTCTAATTTTTTCATGTGTGATTGTCTCAAAATTGTGGAGCAAATATCATGTAGAAAAATGCTTAACTCTGTAATAGTACCCTATACAAAATTTGGTAAGAGTTCCCTAAAGGCAATAGGAATGAGTCTTTGCATTATTATATGACAGTCATGATTTTTCAAACCAATCAATTTCCATTCTTTCATATCGACACATCTTCCAAGATTAGAGACATACCCATCTAGAAATTTTAATGATTTTAACCATTCACACACAACACGTCTCTGATCCTTATTTAATGTATAAACTGTCTTTGGCTTTGGTCCCCTACTATTTTCATCGACATCAAGAGTGGGCCTTTTACAAATGAGTTACATATCTATGTATCGTAGTTGAATTAAGAGCTCATTTTGGGAAGTATGGGCAAGTGATGTCCGCAGCTATATATGTTTACAAATAAATAAATAAATAAGAAAAACTAGGGACATCACATATTCAATAGACAACATCATCCTAACAGGGCGGTCGGCTTAAGAACCGACCGAGACATATTTAATAGACAACATCTTAACAATCTGTTATAATAACAACTATGTGTCAGAGAATATTCTTCTGGAACTTTCTTCAGGGACAATCGTGCCTCCCATCAGCCGACCAATTATAACAGCATATTCCTTCGTTCACCTCAGTGATAATAGAAACTATAAACAACAAAAGAGATATACATTTGGGTCAGCGGAAGATTTCTTGGACGACTACGGCGTATCGCCTAGGTTGTACCTAAAAGAGATAAAAGAGAATTACCAGAATTGACCGGATCAAATTATCAAATCAAATCAAATTAGTTTTAGGATTATTCTAATAATTCTGTTATAATTATTAGAATAATTCTCAGAATAATTTTTAGAATTATTCTGTTATTTATTAATTGGTTAATTGACCGAGTACTTGTTTAAACCCTATATATATTGTATTGTCTTGAGGACAAGAATCAACAAACAATAAGATTAATTATTACTCTCCTATTTTATCTTCTTTCTATTCTTCTTTTAACATGGTATCAGAGCCATGATCCATCGTTCCTTCTCTTTCTCTTAATTCTCCCTCACAAATCCTCTTCCCTTCCTTTTTCTTCTTCTGCCGCCGTCCAAGACAAAAGAGGAGTTTCTTTTTTTTTTGAAACCGCAAAACAAGACGACAAAAAGGGCTTCTCCTTTTGTGCTACCGCCGTTGTCCACCGAACGCCGACCAAACCTCGACGTCGACAACAAGTGGTTGCTCCAGCCAAGGCTTCTATTTCCTCCAAGAGGAGTTTCTCCAGGCGAAAGGTCCCCTTTCCGGCGATCCAGTCTCTCTACAAGATAAGTTATTTTACTTTAGATGTCAAATACTCAACACTATCAAGGAGGCCAAAAACAAATTCAGTCCGATGTCAAATTTGTCGCATCATTGGCCATACTGGAAATCTATGCCCTAAAAGATTTGATTACTCTCGGGTAAAATGTCAAATTTGTCACATCATTGGTCATCCTGGAAATCTATGCCCTCAAAGATTTGCCTCAAATTTCATTGGTGGTTCTACAGTTTCAAGACAACTGTCTATTTCACAAGCATATCCTAAAGCTCTCTCATCTGTGCCTACTTACGGTAAAACCCCAGAGTTTTTATCTACTGATTGGTATATTGACACTGGAGCAACTCATCATGTCACATCGGATTATAATATCCTTACAGACGTAATGTCATATTATGGCTCAGATACGGTTCAAGTAGGCGATGGCTCAGGTTTGCAAATTACTAATCTTGGAAACACATATATTCATTTATCTAATCGAACTTTTCACATGCGCAATATCTTTCATGTTCCATCTATCACTAAAAAATTTACTTTCTATCCGTCAATTTTGTCTTGATAACAATGTCATTTTTGAGTTTCATCATAATCATTATCTTATAAAAGATAAAGGAACAAATGCTATTGTGTTTCATGGGAGAATCAAAAATGGCCTCTACTATCTTCAAAGTTCTTCAATTAAAGCTTTTGTTGGTGAACGCACAAATAAACCAGCTTGGCATGCTCAACTTGGTCATCCTTCTCTTCATATTGTCCAATCCATCATCAATAGGTATGGTTTACCTACTTCCATTACCTCCTCTCCATCTCATTCATGTAGGGCCTGCATGGAATCTAAAAGTCATAAGCTACCTTTCTATTCATCCGATTATGTTTCTAATTTTCCACTGGAATTAATTCATTCTGATGTTTGGGGCCCTGCACCTGTTTTATCTAACCAAGGTTTTCAATATTATGTTACCTTTATTGATCATTTTAGTAAATATACTTGGCTCTATCCTATGAAAAGAAAATCTGATTTATTGGATATATTTTGTAAATTTCAAAATCAAGTTGAACGATATTTTAATCGTAAAATACTTTCTTTTCATTCTGACTGGGGAGGTGAATATCAAGCTCTCCATCGTCATCTTGTCTCTTGTGGAATTGTTCATCGAGTCTCTTGTCCTCACACTCCAGAACAAAATGGCTCTGCTGAGAGAAAACATAGACACATAGTCGAAACTGCCTTAGCTCTTCTTCATCATGCATCAGTTCCACGTAAATTTTGGGATGAAGCTGTTACTACTGTTGTATATCTCATAAATCGACTCCCTACTCCATTGCTCAATCATAAATGTCCTTTTGAAACACTTTATAATCAAACTCCTAATTACACTTTCCTTCGAATTTTTGGTTGCGCATGTTATCCATGGTTACGCCCCTACTCTAAACACAAACTTAACTCTCGTTCACTACAATGTGTTTTCCTTGGTTACAGCAATTTGCACCATGGTTATCGTTGCTTACATATACCAACAGGTCGAATTTATATTTCACGACATGTTACTTTTGATGAGACTCTATTCCCTTTATCAGTATCTACTTCGGTTTCTCCTCCAGATACAGGTGGCACCTTCTTAATACCACCTAATATTGTCAGAAATGATGGCATCCTAGGTCCTGCTCCGCTCTCTAATAACTCCCCTATATCATCAGAATCACCTCAGGATGCTGCTCCAATCTTGGAAGCCTCGCCGGTCGAAGATAATATGCTCTCTAGTTCTGAATCCTCGGATAATGCAAGTCCGTCATCTACATCACCATGTCAGCGTACTTCCTCATCACCATCAACAAGTGATTCAGATGATAATGCTCCTCGTCGCATGCTTCCCATTAGTGATATTTATGAACGTTGCCCACCAAATGCGACTCGATATCCTCTTCCACGGGCTCTAGTGGTTTCTTCAAAATCTATTGAACCAACTTATTTTACGCAAGCCAACATGGATCCAAATTGGCGTAGTGCAATGACTACAGAATTTGATGCACTTCTTCGCAATGGAACATGGAGTCTAGTTCCACGCACTTCCTCAATGAATGTTGTGGGCTCTAAATGGGTATTCCGTCTTAAGTATCGAGCTGATGGCTCTCTTGAACGATACAAAGCTCGACTTGTAGCCAAAGGTTTTAGTCAGTATTGGCTTCAATGACACTTTTAGTCCAGTCATCAAGATTACATCTGTCAAACTATTATTATCGATAGCTGTTAGTTCCAATTGGCCTGTACGCCAATTGGACATCTCAAATGCGTTTCTCCATGGTCATCTTGAGGAAACTGTATTTATGGAACAACCACCTGGGTTCATTCATCCACAATTTCCATCTCATGTTTGCCAACTTAAGAAATCCTTATATGGTCTTCGACAAGCTCCTCGTGCATGGTTTCATCGACTATCTAATTGGTTACAATCTCAAGGATTTTCTGGATCAAAGACTGACTCATCTCTATTTCACAAATATAATGATGGGTCTATGATATTCTTTCTTATTTATGTGGATGACATCCTGATAACCGGTAATGATCACAAGGGCATCATAACTTTATTAAGTATTCTCAATCAAGAATTTCCTACCCGAGATTTGGGCATTGCTCGTTTTTTTCTTGGTATTGAGCTTATTCCACATGAGGATGGCTATCTTCTCTCTCAGAGCAAATACATTACTGGACTTCTTCAAAGAGCCAAAATGGATGGAGCACGTCCGGTCTCTACACCAATTGCTATAAACAACTCTCCATCTTCATCCTCTCCTGCTCTGTCTGATCCACAGATTTATCGAAGCATTGTTGGAGCCTTACAATATGTCACTATCACACGCCCTGATATTACTTTTGCAGTAAATAGTGCTTGTCAATTCATGCATGCTCCAACTGAACAAAATTGGGATAATGTAAAAAGAATACTTCGATATCTCAAAGGTACTATTCTACATGGTCTTCTTTTATATCGTCAATCGTCTCGAGATTTACATGCCTATAGTGATGCGGATTGGGCAAGTTCTCCTGAAGATAGACGCTCTACTAGTGGATATGCAATATTTCTTGGACGAAATCTTATCTCATGGAATTTGAAGAAGCAACCTACGGTATCTCGTTCAAGCACTGAGGCAGAATATAAAGCTATAGCAAATACAACGTCTGAAATTATTTGGCTTCAATCACTTCTATCTGAATTTCATCTTGCATCAAATATTGCACCCAAAATTTTGTGTGATAATATTGAAGCAACATATCTCATAGCAAATCCGATCTTTCATGCTCGTACAAAACATGTGGAGATTGATTTTCATTTTGTTCGTGAACGTGTGACAACTCAACAATTATCCGTCTCTTATATCTCTGCTGAGGATCAAATTGCTGATATCTTTACTAAGCCATTATCCAGACAACGTTTCAACAAATTAGCAAGCAAACTCAACGTCAAAGATCTCCCGTTAAGTTTGTCGCGCGGGGGGTAAAAGAGATAAAAGAGAATTACGAGAATTGACCGGATCAAATTATCAAATCAAATCAAATTAGTTTTATGATTATTCTAATAATTCTGTTATAATTATTAGAATAATTCTCAGAATAATTTTTAGAATTATTCTGTTATTTATTAATTGGTTAATTGACCGAGTACTTGTTTAAACCCTATATATATTGTATTGTCTTGAGGACAAGAATCAACAAACAATAAGATTAATTATTACTCTCCTATTTTATCTTCTTTCTATTCTTCTTTTAACAGTACCCTCTTCTTTACTTAACAACCTCTGACACATTTTGCCACCTTATGATTACGTAAGTTATGTGAGGTGGTATATGAAAGGAGAGTCTTCTCCGTAATGAAGGGACACTTACTGAATATCTGCAGCTTACTCTCGCATGGGTGTTCTTACTGTTCTTCAGCCACTCGTTCGGATTCATATTCACTTGAGCATCAGAGGACCTTTACCAGGGACTCCCCTTAATTTCTGAGCGCTAATATTTTATTGGCTCGTCTACTTACACACAGGATCAAAGGAGCAGAGGGAAGCTTTTTTTGGAAGAGAAATGGTTGAAGGAGCAAAGGAAAACTTTTTTTTGGAAGAGAAACATCTTCTGTTGACCAATCATTTATCCATCTTACCCAGCACGTCCTCTTTACAGGTCTTAGACAGGATATCCTCCTTACTCAAACCGCCTAGCTAGGCTAGTATTGAAGTTTAGAAATAAGATCATAAGTTTAGTTTAAGAATTAAAGAAAATTATTAAAAAAAAAAGAGTAATTCGGTGGCAACAACCCTTGTAATTAATTAATACTAATCCTCTAGTTGAGCTCGCTAATTGCTACTGGATTTGGCGCCAGATTAATACTTGACTTAAAGGCAAATAATGACTAAATTACACGTACGGAAATTTAATTTAAGAAAGAAAATGAATGATTCGATGGCAACAACTTTAATTAATTAATTAACACTAAACCACTAGTTGAGCTCGCTAATTACTGCTGGGTTTATCCTTGACTTAAAGTCCTGATTAAGCTCGTTTAGCATCATTAATTTATATATATATATATATATATCCTAATATTTCGCTTCGCGGCAACTAATTCTGTTTAGTTTAGTCTGGTTGCGATTTTCTCTCGTTGAGTTCCATTTCCTGCTCTATTTAAACTCCCCCTCCCTTTCCATTTTAATTTCCACTCCAACTCGATCGAAACCTAATTAACATCTCCTCGATCTCCAGCCTTCCACTACTTTCGTATTTCTAATATCATCAAATTAAACTCATCATGGCTGTTGCAGTCGTCAACAATAACGATATGCTAATTTCCTCTTCCGCCTTCAGCACCAGCGCCAGAGTCGAGGTTCGCTCCGTGTGGGCTCATAACCTCGACGAGGAGTTCGCCCTTATCCGCTCCGCCGTCCCGTTCCACCCCTTCGTCGCATTGGACACCGAGTATCCTGGCGTCGTCGTCGCTTCCAAAAATCCCTACTGCACCCTCACCCTCTCCCAGCGCTACGAATTGATCCGCGCCAACGTCGAGGCCCTCCGCATCGTCCAGGTCGGTCTCACCCTCTCCGACGCCGCCGGCAACCTCCCATGTGCCATCTACAGCGACGGCACTTGTGTGCGTTACGTGTGGGAATTTAATTTCCGCGACTTCGACATCAGCCGCGACCGTTACGCCCCTTCCTCCGTCGAGCTGCTCAAGGCTAATGGCATCGACTTCCAAAAGAATCAAGTATGGGGCATCGACTCTTGCAGATTCGCCCAGCACTTGGCCACCTCCGGCTTGCTCTCCTTTGGCCATTTTTCTCCCGTCTCCTGGATTACCTTCCAAGGCGCCTATGACTTCGCCTTCCTAGTCAAGATGCTGACATGCGACTGCAAGTTACCAAAGACCGTTCATGAGTTCTTGCACCTTGTTCACTTCTTTTTCGGTAAAAGGGTGTTCGATGTGAAGCACCTTTGCAAGCATTGTCCTGGCCTTTACGGAGGATTGGAGCGGGTGGCCTCTACCGTCCGAGTTGAGCGAGCAGTGGGCTCTCGACATCAGTCCGGCTCCGATAGCTTATTAACATGTCAGGTGTTCTACCAAATCGCTTCTCGTGTGAATCCACAACTCATCCATCGCCCAGAACACATGGGAGCACTCTTTGACCTCCAACTGCCTTAGGGTTCATGGTTTATATATCACAGTTTTATGTTGATAGTGGTTCAGCATCACATTAATTCTTTGGATCATGAGTAGTACTTGTTGTTTTGCTTTGTCTTAAATATAATCATCCCCTAGTGTGTTTTGGATCATACTCTGCTCAAATTCTGAACGATACTTAAAAACACTGCATGATTGATCTTTTGGAAGGCTATTAATGTGGATAGAAATGGCGCGCTAGAGATGTCATTGAATGATGCCTTCATTTAAAAATTGATGCAGAATATATATATGGTTAGGATCTTATTAATTAATTATTATGTGTTTTTGAAAAATTGTAATCAAGACTTGGAATACAAAGACCTCAAAATATTTGACTTTATTTGCTGAAGAATATAAATGCTAAAAATTTGTTTTCATTGATAATGGTAAATTATCGTGTGGAGCCTTATTTCATCTTTTTTTTTCACTCTTCATAACGTTATATATTAACTTTTTTAAAGATATAACATTTTGAGTCTATTTAAACATTTGTGTGGATTGATGTTACACATTCTCTTTTGGTTTTGAAAATAATTAAAACTCTTTTCTTTTAAACCTAAAGGTGACTCTTCTTCATTTATCGATTTCTATGCATCTTTTTCATCATTTCCGTTGAGAAAACGAGCTCCCAGATTAATCGCTACTTTACTCGGCGTCAATAATCTTGCACATTCTCAACATATAAGTTGAGAATTTTACACTATTATTATTATTATTATTATTATTATTATTATTATTATTATTATTAATTTCAGTATCTAGATTTCATCTGATTAATTTTAGAGGTGGGTAGTTTTCTTCTAATTTATCTACTAGATAAATACAGAAGAAGATAAAGTAAATATAAAAATTAAACTATTTTAAAGAATCACTTCATCGAGGTCATCGGAAGCAATTCATACAGATAGCAAAATGATTAGAACTATCAAAAGTGGGTTGTGAACGTGATATTTTTTTAATACACTTTGCTCCTCTATTTATAGTTACAGTTTGTGAGACTTCAATCAACTCAAACTCTTATAATCTATCAATCTAAATGCTTAAAACTTTATTCGCAATGACTATTTCTTATCCACTTGACTCAAAAGTGAATCCAGTTGACTCAATCCATATCAATTGATTCAATTATAAAACTAGTTGACTCAACTAGATAATTTTGGTGCAATCATTTCTAAGTGGTTGAGTTTAATCATATGGTTTTGATATGTTTGATAATTGATTTAAGTTAGACTAACATTGTGTTTATTGATGCAATGTGTCTATGTGCGCAACAAAGGCAAATGAGTTCCAAAGGTGTTAAAAGGCTAATGTGTTTACTTAGAAGTTCAACAAAGGCTAATAGAAAATGAAAGCTCAAAAGGTGTTAAAAGATGAAGGAAATCTAAGTTAAGGTTTAGATACTTGGTGAAAGTCAATAGATGTTGGCATACAAGAGGTCCTAGTAGGTTGGATTAAGGTTGACCAGTGATTTGACACAAGAAGTTTTGGAGGTAAGAACATATGCAAATGTGATGTGAGACTCTATGAATGACCTATATTTAGGGTGTTAGATAGTTTTTTTCACTTGAGTGAAGTCTCAACCAAGAAATATGTATTTTATAGTTGTAGTTAATGAGTCAATCGATTGAGAGTAATAAATAGTCAACGATTCTAATGAGTTGATTCAAAAATTGACTCTAGATCTTTTAGAGTATCTGTGGAGGTACGGGCTTGACGGCACCACCGACTGTGCCACCTTCAAGGCCAAGGTCACCTCTCCGCCATCCTCTCCGCCCATCTAATCTCTAAGTTTCTCACCATGTACATTAATTATATATTAATCTTTCATGTTTCCTCCGAATTGAGTTGTTTTGTTTATTGTGCACAAATGTGTTTGACTATAATTTCAAGCTCCGGGATGTCTATTGGCGTGAGAAAGCTAATACTGACCATCAAAGAGGACCTCGATCGCCGACAACAACTTTACAGCCTATAAATGCCTGTGATGAACTGGTAATTTTTCCCTCTTTGTCTACTTCAAGAATCAATGAATAATTCTATAAATTTTTTTATTTATATACTTGGTTACAATGCCTGTGTTAGATAAAATGATTAGATGACATATAGATTAGATTAATAAATTGGTAACTTTTAGATTAATAAAAGTCAAAACTCCAAGTCCACGATGGGTTATTACAATACCAAGTTCACAAATTCAAAACACAAATAAAACGGGAAACAAAACTAGAAAATTGTCCTCGAATGTGACGTGGGACCGGTAGTCATGATCCTCCAAGTGTCCATATATCATCTACCTGTTCTCTGGCGAAAGAAAATCAGTATATGGGGTGGTGAGTACTGGGACTCAGCGGGTAATAGATAGATAGTGCATGAGCATTATAAATATCTAAAGATACAAAAAGGGTATACAGTCTCATAAGGAAATATAGTAGATACTTCAATGATATCATAATATATGTCCATACCTAAAATCATATCCTACGATAGTAATAGAAGGTCAAGAGTGGCATATATCTACTACAGTACTGCTCATAGCTACAAGGGTAACATGTGATGTATATATACATATTACCAATAAGTATGCCAGTATCTAAACACATACACAGGTATATATATCAACATATGTAAGCATATCAGCATAAGTAAGCAACAATAGTATAAGCAAGTACAAGAACAAAAGCGTATGCACGGATGGTCATTCCCGCTCGTCCCTCCGCACCATGACCCTTGTTTGGTCAAGAGGTCGGGTCAGTGACAGACTGTACACCAGTCCAGCTACCACTACTCTCGAGTGGATGAAGGGACAGTTGCTTAGTAGCAACTAGCTACGTCTGCAACAGGGGTTCCTGCCGCTCGCAACTCCAGCTATCACTACCCATGAGTGAGTGAGTGGGAGCACGACATGACAAGCGGCACATTCTAGCTACCACTACCCATGAGTGGCCAAGCGTGCAGTCCTGGCCAACGACCCTCTCAACTACAAGGGAGGCATGGTCGCCGGCATGCATGCAATGACATAATGTATAAAATGCAACGGTCATCATATATATATAAACAGAATTTAGGTATGCTACATGAAGCCCGCATGCTCAACAAGATACATGAATAAATAGTAGTCAAGTAAGTAAACTTGGTATCTAGTATCTGCTATGTATCGATATCAAATTGAGCATCTCAAAGGTCGAGTGGATAAAGTATCAAGCATAGGAAAATATTACGAGTGGAGTCAAGGTAAACTCAACATTTATACAAATATAACTCATGCACTAAGATCAAATAACTAAAGAGACAAGACAAGAAGTACCTGCATCAAAAATAGCGCTTGTCAATTACTATCTACACGTCCAACGGCTCGTCATAAATCAAGGTCCTCCAACATCATGCATATAATTAATCCACTCTCGTGTGTATCCAATAACTAAATAAAAATTCCTATTAAACCAAGAAATCGTAGTTCATTCATTGATCTCGGTTAACTAAATAAATCGGATCCAACCCGAAACCTAGATTGAATCTAACATTTTAACCTCAATCGTCTCCCCCTGGATCAGTTATCCCTAATCTTACTAGCATCAATTCGAATTTAAGCTAAAACAGGAATCATATTTTCATCATCTTTACCGATCACCATATCTTCCCTATTGACCCATTGCCAAGAGGGGTGGCTGTCGGAAAATGCTAGCCAAATGTTACTGCTGCCAGAGATTCGTGGCTGAAGCTATAATGAAACCACTGCCAGCCACTGCCAAGAACAACCACCCCAGTTAGCATTACCTATATCTCAAACTGAAATCACAATCCCGAACTCTATAAACCTAGGACCTGAAATCAAAATGTCATACCCTATCACAGTGTCGGCAACTCCCTCTGCAATCGAGACCACAACAAGTGACTGAAGAGTTTGGCAAGGTAAGAAATTGACAAGGTAAGCTCAGTATTAGGGTATAGGGGAAAGAGATAACCCTCTGGAATGTCACTCACAACAGACTCTAGCAAAACTAGGGCTCGGATCCTCCCCTTAGCCGAAGATCGACTCGTACGGAGCGTCGATTTAGAGAGGGGAGTAGCTGGTGGCCTTCGGGTGAGGGGTAGAGGAGTTCGGAGGCTTCTACGAGCGTCGGGTTGAGTGGCGTTGGAGCGATCCGGTTGAGCGGCGTCGAAGTGATCGGGTGCAGAGGAGTGCATCGAGGCAGAGGGCAGACGGAGAAATCGAGAGATGGAGTAAAGGAGAGGAAACGATGTTTTTAGGTCACCATTGCATCCTATAAAAAGCTAGGGTTCAATTGATTGAATCTTAAGTTAATTCTTAATCAACTCCCTCTTAACGATGATTACCTAATAGGCTTCTCACCTAAATTATTCATCTCCTTAAATTATATTGTACGATTTCCGATTAAATCCTGAAAAATCCCTAAAAATTCTCATAAATTTCAATAAGGTTATTTTTCTCTTAATCTCTATTATTTAATTTACCGTATCTCACATTCTCCCTCTCTAATAAAAATTTGGTCCCTAAATTTAAAGACCCAAGTGCGTTAAGTAACAAATACTGGAATAGCTCTACACACCTTCCATAAATAGATGTGGGAATCGAGCTTGGATCATATTCTCTAGCTCCCAAGTTGCTTTATCGTCAGAGTGATGCTCCAATCCAACCTTGATGAGTCGGATTGTTTTATTTTGTAGCTAGCGTTCCTTGGGATCTAGAATTTACATTAGGACCTCCTCATAAGTTGCATCTGGCTGAAGTGTGATTAACACATCTATCAGAATATGCGTAGGGTGCAGCACATACTTCCTCAACATAGATACATGGAATACGTCATGCACCCCGGCAAGGGACGGTGGTAGTGCCAATTGATAGGCTACCTCACCTATCCTCTCAAGTATCTGAAAAGGTCCGATGTTGTTGGTTGCTACTCGGAAAACCTAGAGGTTCCACTGTACAAAAATTTTGTACAAAGGTCTGAACCTTTTCCTAGCTACCATGTGTTCCTTTAAATTAAATTTTGGATCGCCTGCGGAACTTAACATGTTTGATCCAAAACTTAATCTATTTGTTCTTTTAGGTTTTGACTTGGATCTCCTGCGGAACTTAACACGTTCGACCCAAATCACCTTAAGTTATTAATTCCATTAAATATTAATTTCCATAATTGGTTCCCAGTACTGACGTGGTGAGGCACACGGCCTTCTTGGATATGGGAGCAACCACCACCGACTAGACAAAACCTTTTATAGAAAGCTAATATTTAATTTCCTAAAATAACTTTAGGTTAACCAAAAAGAACAATCAAATCACAAGGAAAAGAAAAACAAAAAAACACAACATCAAAAAACATATTCGAAATTCTAGAATCGTAAGCCTCTTGTATTTGGTATTATTTCCATAAATAACTAGTATGATGCGGAAAGAAAAATTACTAGTTATACCTTGTAGAAAAACCTCTTGATCTTCTACCATATTCATCTTCTAACTTCGGACGTTGTGTGGGCAACGATCTTCCGAGATGAGAAACCACCAAGCACCTTCTTCTTCTCCTAGCTAGGTTCGGCCAATCACAAAGAAGCTTCACCAAGGACGAAGAACAAAACACCAACCAAGCTCCAAGGGATACAAGCTTTCTCTCCTTTTTCTTCTTCTTCTCCAAGTAGTATCCGGCCACCACAAGAACTCCAAGCAAGAGATAAGTTTCGGCCACCACAAAAGAGGAAGAAAGGAAGAGGATGGCCGGCCACAATAATTTTCTTCAAGGATGAATAATTTCGGCCACCACTAATGCTCCAAGGGATGCTAGAGATGAGACTTGCTTTCTCTACTTCTTCTCCTTCCTTGATCCGACCACAAACAAAAACTCCACCAAGAAGATAGGTTTCGGCCAACAAGAGGAGAAGAGAGAAAGGGAAGGGCCGGCCACCACACCAAGGAAAAGAGGGAGAAAAATAATAGAGGTTGTTCACCATGAAAGCACCCCTACCCCTTCTTTTATATTCCTTGGCTTTGGCAAATAAGAAAATTTATTTATAATAAAATTTCCTTAACTTTCCTTGACAACAATTAATTAAGAAAAAATTAAATAAATTTTCCTAATTAATTGTATGTGGCTGCCACCTCATGTAGAGCAAATAGGATAATTTTAATCAACAATTAAAACTTCCTTTTTTGTCTTTGGAAATTTTAAAAAATAAAATTTCCTTTTAAAATCCCTTCATGGTTGATAAAAAGAAATTTCTATAATTTTAATTTTCAACATGTGAATAATTTTTCAGAGAGAAAAAATAAAATATCTTTCCAATCTACAAATAAGGAAAGAGATCTAATCTCTTTCTTTTAATCTTTTTGTAGATCTTTTAAAGAGATATTTTAATTTTAATTCTCTGTAATAAATTATATCTTCCACATAATAAAAATTAAAATTAAAATTCTTTTTAATTTAATGGGGGCCGGCCACCTAAGCTTGGGTTCAAGCTAGGGCCGGCCACCCATGAACCAAGGCTTGGTCGGCCCTAGCTTGAACCACAAGCTAGCTTGGCCGGCCCCTTTCTCATGGGTATGAAGGTGGGTATAGGTGGGTATAGTACTCTATAAATAAGAGGCTACGATAGGGACCGAGAGGAGGAATTGGTTTCGGTCTCCCGATAAAATTAAGCATCCCGTGTTCGCCCCGAACACACAACTTAATTTTATCAATAATAATTCATTCCACTAGAGAACTATTATTGAACTACCTCACCAATCCCAAATTACATTTTTGGGCTCCTTCTTATTATGAGTGTGTTAGTCTCCCTGTGTTTAAGATATCGAATGTCCACTAATTAAGTGAGTTACTGACAACTCATTTAATTAATATCTTAGTCCAAGAGTAGTACCACTCAACCTTATTATCATGTCGGACTAAGTCCACCTGCAGGGTTTAACATGACAATCCTTATGAGCTCCTCTTGAGGACATTATCAACCTAGTATCTCTAGGACACAGTTTCCTTTTATAATCAACAACACACACTATAAGTGATACCATTTCCCAACTTATCGGGCTTATTGATTTATCGAACTAAATCTCACTCATTGATAAATTAAAGAAATAAATATCAAATATATGTGCTTGTTATTATATTAGGATTAAGAGCACACACTTCCATAATAACCGAGGTCTTTGTTTCTTTATAAAGTCAGTATAAAAGAAACGACCTCAAATGGTCCTATTCTATACACTCTGAGTGTACTAGTGTAATTATACAGTCAAGATAAACTGATACCTAATTACACTACGACCTTCCAATGGTTTGTTCCTTTCCATTATGGTCGTGAGCTACTGTTTATAATTTATAAGATACTGATAACATGATCCTCTATGTGTGACACCACACACCATGTTATCTGCAATATAAATTAATTGAACAACTACATTTATCATAAATGTAGACATTTGACCAATATGATTCTTATTTCTAAATAAATGTTTATACCAAAAGCTAGGCTTTTAGTATACACTCTAACAGATGTAATGGGGAGCTAGCTTACCTTTTAATCCAAATCTTTTAACCCCCTTGGTGGGAGACACCTGCAAGAAGACGTGATCCTCCATAGAAAACTCTAGTGGTCTTCGTCTCTGATCTGCATAACTCTTCTGTCGATCCTGAGCTTCCAACATTCTGCGTCTAATGGTACCAACCAACTCTGTGTCCCGCTGAATGCTCTGCGGTCCCAAGATTTGCGATTCCCCTACTTCCTCCCATAAGGTGGGGGACCTGCATGCTTTGCCATACAATGCCTCATATGGTAACATCTGAATTGCTGAATGATAACTATTATTGTAGGCAAACTCAACTAAGTGTAGATGATCCTCCTATCCACCTTCGAAATCCAATGCACACGATCTCAACAGATCCTCTAGCATTTGTATAGTGCGCTCAGATTGTCCATTCGTCTGAGGGTGAAAGGTTGTATTGAAATGGAGCTCCGTACCCATGGCTTGCTGAAGACTCTGCTAAAATCAAGAAGTAAATCGTGGATCTCTATCTGATATAATACTCAAATGTATACCATGCAATCTGATGTTCTCCGTGTAGTATAACTTAGCTAATCGATCCAATGATTCCGTCTTACGGATCGATAAAAAGTGTGCAGATTTGGTTAACCGATCAACAATTACCAAAATCGTGTCATGTCCCTGCCGGGTCCTAGGTAGCCCTACCACAAAATCCATAGTGATACGCTCATATTTCCATTACGGTATTTCTATCTTCTGAAGTACACCAGCTGGCCTCTGATGCTCCACCTTTACCTGCTGACATACTAAATATTGTGCCACGAATTTCGCAATGTCTATCTTCATGCCACTCCACCAGTAAGATCGCTTCAAATCCCTATGCATGCGAGTACCCCCTAGATGAATCACAAATCTAGATAGATGTGTTGGTTAGTCCTAGGAAAACGTACCGGTTCCACTGTACAAATTTTTTTTTTACAAGTGTCGAATCTTTCCTTAAATAACCTATTGTGTTCTTTAGAAGTTAAATTTGGAATAGCAGACGGAACTTAACATCGTTGATTCCAAATTTAACTTATCTGTTCTTAATGGTTTAGATTTGAATAGCAAGTGGAATTTAACACTATTGATTCAAATCCACCTATGTTATTAATTCCATTAAATATTAATTTCCAAAATTGGCTTCCAGGACTGTATGGCGAGGCACATGGCCTTCTTGGATATGGGAGCAACCACCACCGCCTAGACAAAGCCTTTTAAGGAAAATTAATATTTAATTTCCTTAAATAACTCTAGGTTAACCAAAAAGAACAATCGAATCACAAATTCGAAAAAGAAGAAAACACAAACTCGAAAAATAAATTCAAAAAACTAGATCTAATGCCTCTTGTGTTTAGAATTCATACAAAAGAAAAACAACTAGTATGATGTGGAAATTAATTACTAATTATACCTTCCTTTGTATGCAACGACCTCTTGATCTTCTACCGTATGGACTTCTTATCCCGGACGTTGTGTGGGCAACGATCTACCGAGATGACAACCACCGAAGCCCTTCTTCTTCCTTCCTAGTTTCAGCTACCAAAAGCTCCTCTAAGGATGAAGAGGTTCGGCCACCACCAAGCTCCAAGGGATGCTAGAAATATCGCCTCCTTTTCTCTCCTTCTTCTCCAAGCAAGATCCGGCCACCACAAGGACTCCAAGGATGAGATGGGGTTCGGCCACAAGATGGAGAGAAGAGAAAAGAGAAGGGGATGATGGCTGGCCATACCAAGGAAGAGAGGGAAGGAAATAGAATAGAGGTTGTTCTCACCATGAAGGCACCTCTATCCCCTCTTTTATAATCCTTGGTCTTGACAAATAAGGAAATTTAAACAAAAACTTCCATAATTCCTTTGCTATGAAAAATAAAAATTATTTAATTAAAAACAATTTTCTTTTCTTAATAACAATGGCCGGCCACCTACAATCCCCAAATCAAGGAAATTTTAATTCACACAAGAATTAAAACTTCCTAATTTGTTTCCGGAAATTTATAAAAAATTTCAAATCTTTTCTTAATCTTTTGTAGAAAGCAATAAAAGGAAGGATTTAAATTTTAAACTTTCTTTTAAAACCATGATATCCACATTAAGAAAAGATTAAAAATAAAATCCATTTTAATATGATGTGGTCGGCCACACCAAGCTTGGGTTCAAGCTAGGGCCGGCCACACCAACTCAACTCATCGTATTTACTTGGCCGACCTAAGCTTGAGTTCCAAGCTTGCTTGGCCGGCCCAATAGGATGGGTATAAAGGTGGGCAATAAGTGGGTATGTGGTGGATATAAATCTCTATATACAAGAGGCTACGATAGGGACCGAGAGGAGGAATTGGTTATGGTCTCCCGATGAAATTAAGCTTCCCGAGTTCGCCTCGAACACACAACTTAATTTCATCAATAATAATTCATTCCACTAAAGAATTATTATTGAACTACTGCACCAATCCCAAATTACGTTTTGAGCTCCTTCTTATTATGAGTGTGTTAGTCTCCCTGTGTTTAAGATGTCAAATGACCACTAATTAAATGGTTACTGACAACTCACTTAATTAATATCTTAGTCCAAGAGTAGTACCACTCAACCTCATCGTCATGTCGGACTAAGTCCACCTGCAGGGTTTAACATGAAAATCCTTCTCCTCTTGGGGTCATTCTCAATCTAGATTACTAGGACACAGTTTCCTTTTATAATCAACAACACACACTATAAGTAATATCATTTCCCAACTTATCGGGCTTATCGATTTATCGGGCTAAATCTCACCCATTGATAAGCCAAAGAAATAAATACTAAATATATGTGTTTGTTATTATATTAGGATTAAGAGCACACACTTCCATAATAACTAAGGTCTAGTTCTTTTATCAAGTCAGTATAAAAATAATTTACCTAAACTGGTCCTGCTCAATACACTTAGAGTGTACTAGTGTAATTTATTAGTCAAGATAAACTAATATCTAATTACACTACGAATATTCCAATGGTTTGTTCCTTTCCATCTTAGTCGTAAGCAACTGTTTATAATTTATAAAGAACTGATAACATGATCTTCTGTGTGTAACACCACACCATGTTATCTACAATATAAATTAATTGAACAACTACACTTAATAAATAAATGTAGGTATTTGACCATTGTGATTCTTTATTTCTAAATAAATGTTTATACAAAAACTAGGCTTTTAGTATACACTCTAACAATCTCCCACTTATACTAAAAGACTAAGCTGTCATATTTGCTACCATACATCTGATCCCCATCCCCTCCATATGTCGATCAAAATCTTTCGCCGGAAGGGCCTTAGTGAAAGGATCTCTCAGCCTATCATCTGATGCAATCTAGGCGGCAACAACTTCTCCTCGTTATACGATATCTCGTATTGGGTGGTACTTGCGCTCTATTATGTTTACTTGCCTTATGGACTTATGGTTTCTTCGAGTTTACTACTGCACCACTATTATTACAATAGATTATAATAATTTTTGGGCAAACCAGAAAACATGTCTAAGTCCATCATGAAGTATCTGAGTCATACAGCTTTTATGACTGCTTCAGAGGCTGCAACTTACTCAGCTTCTTATGGTGGAGTCCGAAAAAGCACCTTTGCTTATCACTCTTCCATAGTTATGACTTCACCTCCTAAAGTAAACACAAAACCCCGAGGTCGACTTACTATTGTCCCTATCTGATTGGAAGTCAAAATCCGTGCAACCCACAGGGACCAAATTATCTACCTTGTAAGCTAACATATAATCTCTAGTGCCTCTAAGGTACTTCAATATATGCTTTACCGTAGTCCAATGTCCTTGTTTAAGGTTACTTAGATATCTGCTAACTATGCCCTTGGCAAAACAGATTTCTGATCTCGTGCATAGCATACATTAGGCTTCCGACAGCCGAAGCATAAGGAACTGCCTTCATTTCCTCTATCTCCTTTGATGTCTTTGGAGACATCTCTTTAGATAAAGCTACTCCATACTGAAAATGTAAGAAACTTTTCTTGGAGTTTTACATGCTTTAAATGAGCAAGGATTGTTTCAATATACGAAGCTTGGGATAAGTAAAATATATTATTTTCTTGTGATCCGTTTGATCCCAAGAATATATGCATTCTCCCAAGTCCTTCATATCGAATTGTTTGGACAACCATACCCTTACTTTTGACAATACTTTGATATTATTTTCAACTACCAAAAATGTTATCTACGTATAGTACAAGAAATACCACCATGTTTCCATCACACTTCTTGTATACACAAAACTCATTTGGTTATAAAATAAATCCATAGGTCTGGATTACTTTATTAAATCGGATGTACCAAGACTTTGAAGCTTTACTTCAGTCCATAGACTGATTGAGCTTACACACAAGATGCTCTTTGCTCTTTGCAATGAACCCTTCTGGTTACTTTATATGGATGTTTTCTTCAAGACTTCCATTAAGGAAAGTTGTCTTGACATCCACTTGCTAAATCTCATAGATAAAAGAATCCGGATAGACTTAAGCATGACTACCAGTAAAAAAAATTTCCTTTTTCAACAAGCCTTACTTTGAAAGTTTCTACCTTCCTGTCTATCCCTCTTTTCCTATTGTAGACTTATTTTCATCCAATGACTTTTACACCATTTAGTGATTTTATAAGCTTCCAGACTCTATTAGAATACATATATTCTAATTCTGTATTCTTTGCAAAGATGCTGCATCTTTATCTTAGAGTGCTTTGTCATATGTCCGAAGATCAGGTTCATGTCCACCAGGCATCGAGTCCAAAGACTCTCCCAAAACATGAATCTTTTAGGTTGCCTAACAACCCTCCCACTACGACGAGGCACTTTCTACAATTGTGTATCATTTGTGATACGTGTTATAGTTTCTTGTGATATTTCATCTTGTACAGTTGGTACTAGGTTAGACGTGTTCTTTAATTTCCTTAAGAATAATTTTTACTCATGGGCTTGTGGTTCATAGTATAGTCCTTTTCTAAAATCGGGCATTGGTACCAACAATGACCTTCCGATTTTAAGGTCTATAAACCTCTTTTTGTTTTTCTAGGATAACTCACAAACAAGTGAACTCATGTCCAACTTATCAGTGTCTCTCACGTGCTAGACCACCCAAATCTGAATAGGCTTCAGACTAGGCTTACGCCCATTCTGCAATTCTGTGGGAGTAGAGAGTTCTGACTTAGAAGGTACTATGTGCCCTTCCATTTCCAGTGTATATCCTTAAAACGAATTTGGTAATTTTCTGAATAACTCATCATCGATCTAATTATTCCATAAGAGCCTTATACCTTCTTTCTACTATATCATTCTGTTGGGGTGTACCAAGTGCAGTTAGTTGGGATTAAATCTCGACTTCTGATAAGTGACTCCTAAACTCTCCTAAGAGGTACTCGTTACTATGATTTCACCATAGTGTCTTGATACTTTTACTTTGACATTACTCCACATCAACCTAGTACTCTCTGAACTAATCAAAGCACTTAGACTTGTGGTGCGTCAAGTAAATGTATCTTTATCTCGAATAGTCGTCTATCAAAGAGATGAAATATTCGAAACAACCTCTTGCCTGGATAGTTAAAGGTCTACACAAATCAGAATGAATCAATTCCAACATATCTTTGGCTCTATACCCCTTAGACTTAAAAGTTCTTGGTTATTTTTCCTTCCAAGTAAGACTCGCAGGTTGGAAAATTTTCCACTACCAATGAATCCAAGAGTTCATTGGTTATTATCCTTTAAATCCTACTCAAGTTAATATAACCTAGCCTTAGATGCCAAAATATGATTGGTTCATTTCTGAATGTTACTTTCTCTTATTAAAGTTAGAAAATGTGTTATTAATTTCCATTTATTGCATCATGGGAGTTATTGGATTATAAATTGTCAACCAACATACCAGAACAGATAACTTCCCTATTTTTCTTGATAACAAGTTTGTTATCAAAATAGACAGAATATCTATTCTTTAATAGTTTAGAAACCGAAATCAGGTTCTTTCTAAACTTAGTACGTAAAGATAATTTCTGAAAATCCATATTTTATTCCTCTCGAAGGATAAACACCTCCCACTGCAACAACTACTACTTTTGCAGCAGTGCTCATGTAGACGGTGATTTTCCTTTCATATAGTTGTCGGGTTTCTTGGAACCCCTGCAATAAATTGCAGACATGATCAGTGGTTCCCGTATCTACACACCAGGTACCGGTATATAATACCACTAAGCATGTATCAACTACTGAATAAAATATACCTATATTGTTCTTAGTTCTAAGAGGATAGTCTACCTTAATGTCCAAGTCCTATTTCCAATCATTATAATTGGGACTACTAAGTCTTTTCTATAGTATAACAACTAAGGGATTGACAAATATTTTAAATCCTAAGAATCACAAAAATATTTGCTCACGACCAACTCCTTAAAATCCCCATGAATTTTGTATGTCACGATAGTGTGGACGTATACAAAATCAAAGAGGAGATTTTATCCATTAATTTTATTATCTCATCAACTTTACTTTATAACGAATAAAATTAATAGTTGATATGTCTTTGATCAAATATTTGGTCAAAACTTTGAATTTAAAATAATATTGATTCCTCAAAACAATATCATTTAAATTCACCAACAACTCAAACACCGTGAATTTTGCATGTCACGATAGTGTGAACATATACAAAATTGAACATTTGTAAGAGGAGGATTTTACCCATTAATTATCTTGTCAATAAATCTTTATGACAAATAAAATTACCTCAAACATCGTGAATTTTGTATGTCACGATAGTGTGGATGTATACAAAACCAAACATTTGTAAGAGGGGGTTTTAATTTTATTATCTTGTCAACTTATCTTTTGACAAATTAATGGTTGGTTTTCCTTTGGTCACACAAATAATAGCAGTGACTCCGATGGGGAGAATACTATTAGACGTGTCTAAGTGTATACCATTACTTGACACTAAGTCTATTAATAAGATTGTGCCCCTTCCGATGGGGAAGATCACACGCTCTTAATTAATTTTCTATAGTCATCCTAAATGGAAGTTTGATCTAGTGATCCGCAAATAAACTCATCCGATATGGAGGAAGGCACTCAGAGCCAACGCGTAAGTTTGTTTGCATCACTTACAAACCAGTAATGGAGACCGTGGAATTATTAAAATAAATCCCTCTCCCACTTAGTTATTTAAAGTGAGGAATTTTAAACTATCCTAGCATACATCACATGCATACATACACATCACAGTAAATAAAAATAATAAATATGGAAATTATTTTTCCAACTATTATGGCCTTTTCCATCACTGTCCTCCGTGTGCTCCAACCCAAGCTGCTGCTATCTTTAGCCACCGGCATCGGGTCGAGATGTCGCATCCATCTTGCTTCTTATTCCGCTGCGCCTCTAGTGCTTCAAAAGTACCACGTCTCGCAAGCATCCGATCCGCGACAAAAATAGAATTTTACATGTGTCGATCCTATATTCCACGGGGGAATGTACATGAAATCTAGATCGAAAATAAAATTCTAAAATTCTAGGGCTAATACAGCTCCTGCTGTATTAGTTACATACAAGCATGCACACACACAATAATGCCCTTGACATGTCCAAGGGTCCAATCACACACAACATCTATAAGCCATAATAGTTGGAACCTGCAACTAAAAAGTTAGCACATCCTACTATTATCCTGTCTAAATTATGTATGACATGTGCATAATCTATTTGAAAACCAAACACACAGAAGTAAACCCTAGCTCTGATACCAATTGTTGGTTAGTCCTAGGAAAACGTAATGGTTCCACTGTACAAAAATTCTTTGTACAAGTGTCGAACCTTTCCTTAAATAACCTATTGAGTTCTTTAGAATTTAAATTAGGAATCGCAGATGGAACTTAACATCGTTGATTCTAAATTTAACTTATCTGTTCTTAATGGTTTAGATTTGAATCGCAAGTGGAACTTAACACTATTGATTCAAATCCACCTATATTATTAATTCCATTAAATATTAATTTTCAAAATTGGCTTCCAGGACTGCATGGCGAGGCACATGGCCTTCTTGGATATGAGAGCAACCACCACTGCCTAGACAAAGCCTTTTAAGGAAAGCTAATATTTAATTTCCTTAAATAACTTTAGGTTAACCAAAAAGAACAATCGAATCACAAATTCGAAAAAGAAGAAAACACAAACTCGAAAAATAAATTCGAAAAACTAGATCTAATGCCTCCTGTGTTAGAATTCATACAAAAGAAAAACAACTAGTATGATGCGAAAATTAATTACTAATTATACCTTCCTTTGTATGCAACGACCTCTTGATCTTCTACCGTATTCCTCTTCTTATCCCGGACGTTGGGTGGGCAACGATCTACCGAGATGAGAACCACCCAAGCCCTTCTTCTTCCTTCCTAGTTTCGGCTACCAAAAGCTCCTCCAAGGATAACGAGGTTCGGCCACCACCAAGCTCCAAGGGATGCTAGAAATATCGCCTCCTTTTCTCTCCTTCTTCTCCAAGCAAGATCCGGCCACCACAAGGACTCCAAGGATGAGAAGAGGTTCGGCCACAAGATGGAGAGAAGAGAAAAGAGAAGGGGATGATGGCCGGCCATACCAAGGAAGAGAGGGAAGGAAATAGAATAGAGGTTGTTCTCGCCATGAAGGTACCTCTACCCCCTCTTTTATAATCCTTGGTCCTGGCAAATAAGGAAATTTAAACAAAAACTTTCTTAATTCCTTTGCCATGAAAAAGAAAAATTATTTAATTAAAAACAATTTTCTTTTCTTAATAACAATGGTCGGCCACCTACAATCCCCAAATCAAGGAAATTTTAATTCACACAAGAATTAAAACTTCCTAATTTGTTTCCGGAAATTTATAAAAAATTTCTCCAATAATTTTTCCCTTCATGGTGGTTAATAAAAGGAAATTTTATAAATTAAAATCTTTCTATTAAACATGTGGATGATTACCAAAAAGGAAAGTTATCTTTAAAATTAAAATCTCCTTTCAATCTACAAATAAGGAAAGATATCTTATCTTTTCTTAATCTTTTGTAGAAACTTATAAAAGGAAATATTTAATTTTAAAACTCTCTTTTAAATCATGAACATGGTTAAAAAAGGAAAGTTTTCTTAAAATTAAAATCCACCTTTCAATCTACAAATAAGGAAAGATTTCAAATCTTTTCTTAATCTTTTGTAGAAAGCAATAAAAGGAAGGATTTAAATTTTAAACTTTCTTTTAAAACCATGATATCCACATTAAGAAAAGATTAAAAATAAAATCACTTTTAATATGATGTGGACGGCCACACCAAGCTTGGGTTCAAGCTAGGGTCGGCCACACCAACTCAACTCATCTTATTTACTTGGTCGGCCCCAATAGGATGGGTATAAAGGTGGGTAAGAAGTGGGTATGTGGTGGGTATAAATCTCTATATACAAGAGGCTACGATAGGGACCGAGAGGAGGAATTGGTTATGGTCTCCCGATGAAATTAAGCTTCCCGTGTTCGCCCCGAACACACAACTTAATTTCATCAATAATAATTCATTCCACTAAAGAATTATTATTGAACTACTGCACTAATCCCAAATTACGTTTTGGGCTCCTTCTTATTATGAGTGTGTTAGTCTCCCTGTGTTTAAGATGTCAAATGACCACTAATTAAATGAGTTACTAACAACTCACTTAATTAATATCTTAGTCCAAGAGTAGTACCACTCAACCTCATCGTCATGTCGGACTAAGTCCACTTGCAGGGTTTAACATGACAATCCTTATGGGCTCCTCTTGGGATGATTCTCAACCTAGATTACTAGGACACAGTTTCCTTCTATAATCAACAACACACACTATAAGTAATATCATTTCCCAACTTATCGGGCTTATTGATTTATCGAGCTAAATCTCACCCATTGATAAGTCAAAGAAATAAATACTAAATATATATGTTTGTTATTATATTAGAATTAAGAGCACACAATTCCATAATAACTAAGGTCCAGTTCTTTTATCAATTCAGTATAAAAAGAACTTACCTAAAATGGTCTTACTCAATACACTTAGAGTGTACTAGTGTAATTTATTAGTCAAGATAAACAAATACCTAATTACACTACGACTATTCCAATGGTTTATTCCTTTCCATCTTAGTCGTGAGCAACTGTTTATAATTTATAAAGAACTGATAACATGATCTTCTGTGTATGACAACACACGCCATGTTATCTACAATATAAATTAATTGAACAACTACACTTAATAAATAAATATAGGTATTTGACCATTATGATTCTTTATTTCTAAATAAATGTTTCTACAAAACAAGGCTTTTAGTATACACTCTAACAAAATGTGCCTCCTGGACTTGGTGTGACTCGAGAACACATAATCTTCCACGGAAATAAAGAATTCCATTATCATCATAGGAAAACTCTGTCTGCTGTCCTGAGATAACCCTGCTACATAAGAACTACAGATGATGATCAGTAGTCTGAGCCTCTTTAATACGCTCGACAATAGGTGCCTATGCAACCATGGACACTAGAATACCTTGCTCTGTCTGTCCTTGCTCTACCAACTCGAACTTAGAAAATCTCTATAACTACTCTGTAACCATCACTCAGTGATAAGCCATAACTCCACGGGATTTCCTACTCGAGGCATCAGCTACCACATTGGCTTTCCCCGGGTGATAGTTAATAGTGCAGTCGTAATCTTTCAGGAATTCCATCAATCTTCTCTATCTAAGATTTAATTCCTTTTCAGTAAACAAATACTTAAGGCTCTTATGATCTATGTAGATCTCAAAGGTGATCCCATATAAATGATGTCGTCAAATTTTCAGTGCAAAAATGATAGCTGCCAACTCTAAATCATGAACTGGATAATTTTTCTCATGCTCCTTTAGCTGACAAGAAGCATATGATATCACACGCACGTGTTGCATAAGTACTGCACCCAACACCTAATATGATGTGTCCGTGAAAAGTACAAATCTATCCTCGCTAGAGGGAAGTACTAACACTGGTGCCGTAATGAGCCTCCGCTTGAGTTCTTGAAAACTTGTCTCACATGACTATGTCCAACAATATTTTTCTCCCTTTCGGGTTAATCGAGTCAACGACGAAGCTATAATGGAGAAACCTTCGATGAATCTCCGATAATACCCGGCTAAACCCAAGAAACTACGAATCTTCTGTACCGACTTCGGCTGCTCCCAACTAGTGATGGCCTCTACCTTCTGTGGGTTCACTAATATACCTCTGCTAGAAATAATATGTCCAAGAAATTCTACAGAAGGTAGCCAAAATACACATTTACTAAACTTCCATAAAGGTGTTCTGGCCGTTGCATCTCCAAAACTATGCAAAGTTGTTGTTTGTGTTCCTCCTCAGATCGGAAATATATAAGAATATCATCAATGAATACGATGACGAACTGATCCAAGTACTCAAGGAAGACTCGATTCATAAGATCCATGAACACAGCTGGAGCATTAGTAAGCCCAAATGGTATTATCAAGAACTCATACTGACCATAACGAGTGCAAAACGCTGTCTTCGGGATATCTATATCTCTAACTCTGAGCTAATGATAGCCTGAGCATAAATCAACCTTAGAGTATACATAGGTATTCTTGAGTTGGTCGAATAAATCCTCTATACATGGTAGTGGATATTTATTCTTAATTGTTACTACATTAAGCTGTCGATAATCAATGCATAATCTCAGTGATCCATCCTTCTTAATTGTTACTGCATTACAATACCAAGTTCACAAATTCAAAACACAAATAAAGTGAGAAACAAAACTAGAAAACCGTCCTCGAATGTGACGTGGGACCGGCAGTCAGGATCCTCCAAGTGCCTATATATCATCAACTTGTTCCCTGCCGAAAGAAAACCAGTATATGGGTGGTGAGTACTGGAACTCAGCGGATAATAGATAGATAGTGCATGAGCATTATAAATATATAAAGATACAAAAATGGTATACAGTTTCATAAGGAAATATAGCAGATACTACAATGATATCATAATATATGTCCATACCTAAAATCATATCCTAGGTTAGTAATAGAAGGTTAAGAGTGGCTCATACATAATAAGAAGTTTGACCCTCCCTTCGACCAAGTCTATGGCTTGTCAAATGTGAGATGGGTCGATCATTCCCACCGGCTTGCAAGGACGGCCGTCCTTAAACTCAATCGGCTAAAGAGTGACAGCACACACTGTCTCTTTACTTCAAGAATAAAACACTGAACCCTTATGTTCGACCGGCGTAAGGGTCTGTCAGCTTTATTCCGCACGACTTAGAATTCGACCAGGACGATTCGGTGGGCTTTAGCGCTAGGCAGCCAATCAGATTCAGGTGGGGCGGTGTTCTCCTCCATTGACCTTGACCGTCATGTCACCTTGATTTTGACCACCACGTCATCTCCCAGATCCGCTCGTTATAACCCATATCAATATTATAAAAGATTTTTGTAAAATAGTTGATTCACCTATCAAATTATATAAGATTATACGAAGGAGAAAGTAATTTCCAGGACCATCTTAAAGAAAGAAAATAAATGATTTGATGGCAACAACTTTAATTAATTAATTAACACTAAATCCCTAGTTGAGCTCGCTAATTACTGCTGGGTTTATCCTTGAGTCCTTGACTTAAATTCTGTTTAGTGTGCTTGCGATTTTCTCTCTTTGAGTTCCATTTCCTGCTCTATTTAAACTCCCCCTCCCTTTCCATTTTAATTTCCACTCCAACTCGATCGAAACCTAAATAGCATCTCCTCGATCTCCAGCCTTCCACTACTTTCGATTTTCTCATCATGCCTGTTGCAGTCATCAACAATAACGATATGCTAATTTCCTCTTCCGCCTTCAGCACCAGCGCCAGCAGATTCGAGGTTCGCTCCGTGTGGGCTCATAACCTCGACGAGGAGTTCGCCCTTATCCGCTCCGTCGTCCCGTTCCACCCCTTCGTCGCATTGGACACCGAGTATCCTGGCGTCGTCGTCGCTTCCAAAAATCCCTACTGCACCCTCACCCTCTCCCAGCGCTACGAATTGATCCGCGCCAACGTCGAGGCCCTCCGCATCGTCCAGGTCGGTCTCACCCTCTCCGACGCCGCCGGCAACCTCCCATGTGCCATCTACAGCGACGGCACTTGTGTGCGTTACGTGTGGGAATTTAATTTCCGCGACTTCGACATCAGCCGCGACCGTTACGCCCCTTCCTCCGTCGAGCTGCTCAAGGCTAATGGCATCGACTTCCAAAAGAATCAAGTATGGGGCATCGACTCTTGCAGATTCGCCCAGCACTTGGCCACCTCCGGCTTGCTTTCCTTTGGCCATTTTTCTCCCGTCTCCTGGGTTACCTTCCAAGGCGCCTATGACTTCGCCTTCCTAGTGAAGATGCTGACATGCGACTGCAAATTACCAATGACCGTTCGTGAGTTCTTGCACCTCGTTCACTTCTTTTTCGGCAAAAGGGTGTTCGATGTGAAGCACCTTTGCAAGCATTGTCCTGGGCTTCACGGAGGATTGGAGCGGGTGGCCTCTACCGTCCGAGTTGAGCGAGCAGTGGGCTCTCGACATCAGTCCGGCTCCGATAGCTTATTAACATGGCAGGTGTTCTACCAAATCGCTTCTCGTGTGAATCCACAACTCATCCATCGCCCAGAACACATGGGAGCAGTCTTTGACCTCCAACTGCCTTAGGGTTCATGGTTTATATATCACAGTTATACGTTGATAGTGGTTCAGCATCACATTAATTCTTTGGATCATGAGTAGTACTTGTTGTTTTGCTTTGTCTCGACGAATCATTTATTGGCTACATGAATTCTAATTTGGAAAGAGTTTTGATTTGGTTATTATTTACTTGTATGGGAACCAATTTCTTGATTTTTTTTTAAAACCTAATTTATTGTATAGATTTACATCATACTATAAGACTGCGAAGGAAATTAACTTTCTTAACAATTAAAATAAATGATTTCTTTCCTTTTATTGATAGTTATAGTAGCCTCTAGGGGTTTATAATAAGTATTTTAGTGAATAGTGTTAGTATTAGATAGGTGATCGAACGGTGCTTTGCTCACCTACTAGGGTGAGATCCGATTCTCTGTCTGTAATTTTTTCTGTCCTCGTGTCTTACTCGTTGCCCTTAGCCAATCGTTGGTGGCCTCCGGTCGTCAATCATCATCCTGATTAGAACTATACCCTAGGGGGAAGGTAAACCCGGGGGTCGCCACCGGCGGAATCCGGCCGAATTTGAGCGGCCACTCAGATTGATGGCGGAGAAAAGCTTGCTCAGATCCAATCAGATTCCAGCGCCGATCACACCGGTGGCGACCCTCTTTGGTTCATCTTCCCCTTAGGGTATAGTTCTGGTCGGGATGACAGTCGGAGGCCGTCGATAATAGACTGGGCGACGAGTGGGACACGAAGACAGATGATATTAAAGACAGAGGATCCAATCTCCTACTGGGATAAGGGAAGGATGGCCAATGAGAGTACATGAAAGGGGTGGCACAGTCATGGGATGGAAGGCACTGTGCAAGAGGATTCGAACTCTAATAGATCATAACTTCTTCTTCTTTCTTTTTTTTTTTTTTTTTTATTTTTTGGATTTAACCACGTGGCCTTAAATCACTCAAATTGAAACTCTTTTAAAGATATACAATTAATTAATAGGTGAAATTTATAACAACTCAATTTCATGCCTAAAAAAATACTGTTTAAGACGTTTTGGGAGGCTTCGAAAATCTTTTTCCTTTTTTTTTTTTAATTTTTTTCTTTCTATTAAAGTTATTTTCATCATGTTATATCTTAGGATTTTATGTCATGACGTGTACGAGCTAGGCTTGCCACAATGCTAATTTCGTTCTTTGCTCGTGAATTGTAATAATGTTAGAACAAAATATAGAGAAAAACTAACTAAACTACATGTATACCTCTAAAGTACTCCACTAATGTTATATACTTATCTTAGTACTGACCTGGAGGTCAAAGAACAAGGAGAGTAAGCACAAAGTGCAAAGTAGAGAGAAAAAATGTGCATGAAAATATAATAAAAGAGAACAACATAATTTACAAATTATATTTCTATATCATTCGTCTTGTATTCTTTTCTTAAATAATTTTGTTAATTCTCCTTAATTTCTCATTTTCAAACATTACCCACATTATAGTCTTATTTTATCGAACAATTAATATAGTTTATTAAGTTGGTGAATCACATATATGTAATATATTCATTAAAGACGTATCGTATAAAGAAAGGGTGAACAACTTACAATTCACCTAATACGAATATATCATGTATAAATGTAAATATATAAGGGTGAGTGACCTGCAACCCACCCGAGAAGGATTGATGCATTGTATATGAGAGTGAACGACCCACAATCCACTCGTAACGAAATGCATTGTATGTATACACGTATACATACATATATAGGCTGAACGACTATCAATCCATCCAAAAGAAATGTATCATATCTACAAGGGGTGAACAACTAACAATTCACCTAATAAGAAATACATCATGTGTATGCACATATATAAACACATACAGAGGGTGAACGATGACAATCCACCCAAAAAGTGTCTTACATAAACATAGAGAGAACGACTTGCAATCCAACTCGTGAGGAAAATCATCTCAATTTAGTCGAAGCCGTGAATGCGCAGAAAGACTCAAAAGTCACATTTAAAGCACTGAACCAATGCTCTATATTTATATAGAACTACTTTGATTATTCATCTAGCATAAATAATTCATCTCTTTAGAACCAAAGATCTACAAAATAAAGGTTACACTCGTTTCTTTATTTATTTACTTGAGAAGTTGCTGTTAGGACCGAGAGAATTTAAATATCTCCATAATGATATAATATTATCCACTTTGGCCTTAAGCCCTCAATTTTATTTTTGGACTTTATCCAAAAGGGCTCATATCAATGAAAATATCTTTCGCTTATAAGCCTATGATATTTCCCATGTGTTTTTATTGTGGAACTTTATTTGTAACATTGTAACCCAACAATCCCTCCCCTCAAACAAAGGCCCTCAAGCAAAAAGCCTATCCGTTTGACATTCGATTCTCGACTCACCAAATCTTCTTATCCCTTGGTCCAATTGACCTACTAGGTTTTCTTGCCCCTTGGTCCATCTGACCTACTAGGACTTCCTTGCCACTAAATCCAAGTGGCTTACTAGGTCTTCCTTCCCTAGCCATAACTAGGGGTTTTTTGCTTGGTTGTCTACTAGGACTTCTTGCGTATTGTATGATCCTCTTAATCCAGGCACGAAAGTCCTCATTTCCTTTGTTCAAGGTCAATATTCTTCTCATATGGCTCGATTAGACCATAACCCTTGTGAGCAGTCGACAGTTAGACCTTCTGGAAGTCCGGACTATGATACCAATTGTTATGACCAAAATAATTTAGATATCTCCATAATGGTATAATATTTTCCACTATGGCCTAAGCATGTACATGGTTTTATTTTTGGGTTATACCCAAAATGTCATATACCAATGAAGATATCTTTCCTTTATATGCCCATAATTTTTCCATGTGTTTTCAATGTGAAACTTTATTTGCAGTCTTGCAGTCCCAACAGTTGCATACTTCTTACGAGCACTGAGTCGAAGCTCAAGGCTACAAATAATTATGCAACTCTTTTAGAGGGCAGAACCAAAGCTATAAATTATAGATAATCACACAACTCTTTTAGAGGGTGGAATCGAAGCTTTAAATTACAAAGAATCACACAACTCTTTTAGAGGGAGGAGTTGAATATCTAAACTACAAATAATTACGCAACTCTTTCAAAAGGAGGAGCCAAAGCTTTAAATTACAAATAATTAGGCAACTATTTCAAAGGATGGAGTTCAAGCTCTAAACTATAAATAATCATGAAACTCTTTTAGAGGGAGGAGCCAAACCTCTAAATTATAAATAATCACGCAACTCTTTTAAAGGAAGGAGATGAAGCTCTAAACTATAAGTAGTTACACAACTCTTTTAGAGGGTGAGATGAAACCCAAGACTACAAATGATCACATAATTCTTAGAGAGCAGAGCTAAAGCTCTATAATGTAAGTGCTATATTTATTAACTTGACAATTAATGTCAATGATAATGAGCATCTTTCAAAACACAGAATCCAGAACTCTAAATATAATGGTTGAATCTATTATTTTATTAATTAATATCGGTTCTAGCGTACTCCTTGAGCATGGAGTTGAATTGTTGATATATATAATTAGTTTCTTAATTCATTAGTTACATAATTAATTAGATACTCTAAAATATTATGGATCTCAAATAAGAAACAGACAAAATAGGAATTAAGAATAAAAGGACAAGCAACATTGACGTGAAGCCACAAGTGTACTGCTATATCATCAAATAATAAAAAGATATCGATCCACAGAGACTGTTGATTAAACATTAGTTCGTTTCACAGGATGAATTATCTAGATAATTGGAAGGTTGGTTACAAGCTTAAGAACTATGTTTGAGAGAGAGGGAAGGAAAGAGAGAGTAAAGAGAATAGAGAGAGAGAGGTCAAGGGAGAAGAGTTGGTTGGGGGAATGATTCTAGGATTTCAATTTCACTGTAATACTAGTTAATGTTACTATGAAATATTCATCTACCTGACTCCATGCTTATACTCGTGTAGTGATTCTAATAAAAGTCTGGCACAACCTGGCACAGGTCGCACCACAGAGTTAACACTAGTTCTAACACCATTAAGTAATGAAGTAACTCTAGAAAGTCTAGTAAAAGAGATACCCTAGGACCCCTAGTCATACAATCGCTAAAGTTATCTAATATACTTCCTAACGGTAGATTAATGATATTAAGTAGAAGACATAATTTAAAGAGTCTTGTTAAAGGGTTACCCTTTGTCATAGGGCCCCTAGTCATACATTCACTATATTACACAAGTCAATTCCTAACATTAATTTGGAAAACTCCTAAAACTCTAATTAGCCTCTCTAGGAAAGAATTGGTCTCTATATCAAGGCCTATATAAAGTGGGGTAATATCGATGACCTTTCTCACTAAGAGCACAATATGTTCGGTTGAATGGGTATCCTCTGTCATTAAGGATCCTCCTGTTATCCAGTCCAATCAACCTTAACATTGAGACAAATCCATCACATCTATATGTATTCACCACATACATATTTCGTCAAACACATATAAGACTCAACACACATAGAACAAGTTATAAACATTTCATAGAACAAAGAAATAAGAAAATATATACTTCATACATGAACAACACATCATAATTACTCCTTACATCTTAAGAATTGGAGAATCTACTCCATTACAAGAGAATACGACTAAAGGATGAAGAAAATAGCAAACTACAACTCAATATATAGAAATATTGAGAAGAGTGTTAGGATGTATACTAAAAGCCTAGCTTTTTTGTATGAACATTTATTTTCACTACAAGAAAACCCCTCATAGACATCGGTGGAACAACAACGGTTTTAAGCAAAAACCGAAGTCTTGGAGTATTTTACACCGATTTTTTCATAAACCGGTGTTTATGAGTGCAGATTTTCGCTCATAGACATCGGTTTTTTAGGCGATGTCTATGAGCGCATTTTTTTCATTAATATACACCGATTTTAACAGCGGTTTTTAAAACTCGGTGTTAATGAACCAAAATAAAATATTTTAATTTTCCCACCAGCCAAAATTTGCAACACTTCATAAAGTTCCCTCCAAACCTAAACCTATATCACACCCCTTCCTCCGACCATCTCTCTCAGCCTAAACCTAAACCTAAACCACCGACCATCTCTCTCAGCCTCATCTCCCTCTTCCCCTATAGGCACTCTAGTTATATGATCAATGGGGTCAATTATTACACGAAAGAACATGATAATGCACGAGTTGTTCAAAACTCATAGCAAACAGTGAATAAGATTGTAAGCAAAAGTATACATAAATTGATTATTTTGTACATATATGATATATGTATATATTTAAAGTTATTGTATTTGGATGCATGACAGGATGATTATATTGTCCAAAAGAAGGATGGTAAGTTGTCCTTTACCAAACCATTTGAAGATATTCTCACGAAGGCCTTGAATTCTAACGAACATGGTGGACGTGTGAGAGGCATAGGAGCAAATGTCACTCCATCATCCTTCTTCAAGGTTGCTAGAGAGAAGGTGCAAATTGATAAGGATGTTTATGATAGGCAACAGAAAGAGTTTAAGCATGATGCATATATACACTAATTATATTTCTTTGTGTAGTTTTCACTGGATTTTGACTATCATCAATGTTGAGAAGGAGATTATTTTTTTTGTTGGATCCTCTTAGTCACCGCATTCGTGATCAAGATTGGAAATATGTTGTCAACATGTAAGTTTTTTGGCTTCTTTTCTTACCTTTGTTGAAACATGTATGTATTTTGATGTGGCAATACAATTCCCACGGGTTATATGCATGAAGGGCCTTGAAAATGTATAATGTGGAGGCAGGAAGGAAAGGGAAAAAACAACCAACATGGGTAGTTGTCAAGGTATGTCCTTTTGATTAGCACCTACTTCATTATCCTTGAAGGAGTTATTCCAATATTTCTTTTCTAACATAGGCTCCTCAACAACCGAATGCGGAGCAATGTGGTTTTTATATCATGCAATATATTAAAGATATAATTGAAAATTTTGGAGTTGACCACAAGGATTCACTTCCAGTAATGGTAATAATACAAACTCATATTTGATTTGATTGATTATGAACTTCTCATAGCTTTTCCCTCATTATATCATATCTTGCTGCTGCTGTGCTTTTCCCGTGGTGCTTGATGTGTTTCTATGTAGTCTTTGAACTTCTCTTATGTGAGATGAACAAGTAGATAGATCCCTTTTAGATATTCGTTGCTCTAGTTGTTGCGCTTGGGGTTTATGATCTGATCTTTCATTTGATTTCCTCTAGTTCTACAAAGCTTATGTCTTGTTGAAAGAACAGTCTTGAATTTGTCGAGTTTGTTCTTAGAAATGATTTCATAAGCCTAGCTCGAAGAGGATAAAGTTTGAAATTCATGTTGACTAGTTAGCATTGTATGCCATGAGACCATGGAGAGATGTCTTGGGACTAACTATGTGCAGCCATTATGCTTTAGAAAATGTCATTGTTTCACAGTGGAATGAGATGGTTATGCTAAGTACCCGTCAAGCGAAATTCAAGATAACAAGCAATATTTAATTATATTTTCTTATGTGATGCATTTTTTTCTTTTCTTTTATTATGTTTATCTAGTGCTTGTATGGAGGTGCTCAGAAAGGACCCCAGTTAAGAGAGTTGGATCGTGGAGCTGATATCATTATTGCTACACCAGGACGTTTGAATGATATTCTGAATATGAAAAGATTGAACCTCCATCAAGTACTGATTAATTAAATTGCAACTATAAGAAAACTTTGTTGCAATAATTTCTGGTTTGGAATATATTAAGTTCCCAGGAATGATAGATCTATCACTATATGATGTGGTTGAGATAAATGATGAATGTGTCTCTTTTTAAGCATTTAAATTAGTTATCTAGTTACCTAGTGCTCTTACTACTTTTTTAACTATGACTTTTGGTCTTGGTTTACTAATATATTATTTATGTGTTTTTACAGTTTACAAATCTCAAGTACTCCAGAGTTGAAAGTGATAAAGTGCGGTTTGAGTGGGTTGAATGCATGCTAGATTACATTTGAGTAGGAAAGGTATTTGATTTTTGAAAACTTTGGATGATGCATGCATTTGCATGGAATGTAAATTGTGTATATTGTCCCATGTCAATTTCTTTCTGATGGTGATATTCTAGGACTTCTGCAGCATGTATAATTCTTCTATTTTTGTTCTTTGCTGTAGTTAAGTAGACCAAATGATACTTTTGTTTGACAGATTATAACAGTGGATGTTTTAACTCAGAAAAATAGGCATTTGAAGGTGAAAAGTGGTGAGATTAGGGAAATGAAAGGCACAAGAAGAATGGAGCAGTATAGCAAGTTGAACAGATTTCGATTCTCATAATTTAATGTAGCCTCAGCTTGATTTTTGACTCACGATGTTCTACCTTGATGTGTACAATATCTATTAGCTTTTGATGTAAAAAGAATGTTTGTGTATTTTATGGATATTGTTGTAAGAAGAATATTTATGTAATTTGTGAATATTTGTGTATTTTATGGATACTGTTGAATGAAGAATATTTGTGTAATTTATGAATATTTGTGTATTTTCTTGGATACTGTCGGTTTTTCACTGTTTCGAAAATCGAATTTGTGCCGTTAAAAATACTGATATTACGTCGGTTTTCCACCGCTACAAAATCGGTGTCATTATCTAATATTACATCGGTCGTATACCGCTGCCAAAACTGGTGTTATTAACATTTACATCAGTTTTACACTGTTGATGAAACAGTGTCGTTAAGTGATACTACATCGGTTAATAACCGATTCGAAAACCGATGTCGTTAAGTGATACTACACCGGTTTTAACCCGATGTCTAAAATGGCAGACCTTTTACATCGCCTTCATAGACATCGGTCGAAAATATAATAGATAGCGGTGGAAAATTGATGTCTATGAAGGTTTTTGTTGTAGTGTTTGAAATGAGAATCACATTGGTCAAATGTCTGCATTTAGTAAAATGTAGTTGTCAATTTAATTTATATTGTAGATAACATGGTGTGTGATGTCACACAGAAGATCATGTTATCAATTCCTTATAAATTATAAATAGTAGCTCACAACCAAGATGGATTGGGACAAACTATTGGAATGATTGTAGTGTAATTTGGTACTAGTTTATCTTAACTATAAAATTATACTAGTACACTATGTGTGTATTGAGCAGGATCATTTGAGATTGTTCCTTTTATATTGACAGCATAAAAGAACATAACCTCTGTTATTATGGATGTGTGTATTCTTAATCCCGATATAATAACAAGCATATATACTTAGTATTTATTTCTTTAATTTATCAATGGGTGAGATTTATTCGTTAAATCAATAGACTTGATAAGTTGGTAAATAATATTATTTATATAATATGTTGTTGATTATAGAAGGAAACTATGTCCAAGTTATCTAGGTTGATGATGTCCCCTTAAGGAGTTCATAAGGATTGTCATGTAAACTCTGTTGGATCGAGACGCGCTAGAGGGGGGGTGAATAGCGCTCGCGGCTATTTCTTTCGATTCGTAAAACACTCGAGTAAAGACGCAGCGGAATAAAAACAAACAACACAAAGACACAGGTTAATTTTACTTCGTTCGGAGCCTAAGGCGACACATACTCGAAGGCCCGCGATCCTTGATCGCTTCCGGTGGGCAACAACTATAAGTTTGAAAGTATACAAAGATGATTTACAAGTAATGCAGTAAATAATCTTATACCGACAATGGAAAATACTAAATTGAAGCTTCGGGTTGTCGGTGTCGAGTTGCAGCACTTCGGGACGAGTTCGTTAGCAGCTAAATGCAGAAGGAAGACTTGAATGTTGATGTACTGAGCTGCTGGTCGAACCCCCTTTATAAACAGTGTTCAAGACGTCTTAAACAAGCTCCAAGGCGCCTTAAATGAGAATTTTATCCCGATCTGCTCGCTGGGATAATCCTTTGACTGCCGCGACCTGTAGGCGCCTTAAACCCTTTCAAGGCGCCTTCAAGCTGTCTAAGGCGCCTTCAACCCATCCAAGGTGCCTTAAGCATGCTCTTCGCGCCAACTCAGGATTTTGAACCCGAGGCGCCTCCAAGTCCCATGGAGGCGCCTCGGACACTGTTCATCCGAGGCAAATCTTCGTTATTTTGTACCTGCAAGATATGTTAGTCCCAAACAACATCCTGCAACACAAAGTTAGCACAAATAACAGTATGGATAATAAAGAATGTTTAAGATAGTCTTCGGACTGTCCGGGTCTGACTTCGGATTTACTACCGGAAACCCTAGGTCGACTCGACGCCTATTGTTCCCTCTACGGGGAACGCGTCCTCACCTACTCCACTCAGGAGATTTACCTGCTGCCAGTACGATCCTCCAGATCGACTGGACTTTTGCTCAGCACTCGACACTTCTGGACTTTCTGCTGGACATCCGCTTCCCGACCAGTCCAGTCTTTCACCTGGTTCGCGACACCAGGACTTTCCACCTAGGGTTACCACCCCTTAGGACTTTTGCCTGAAGCCATCGACCTGCCAAGACTTTCCCATAGGATTACCGCCCCCTATGACCTAGGGTTACCACCCCCTAGGGTTTATCCCTTTGCCTAACCACAGCTAGGACTTTCCTAAAATCCTCAAGTAGACTTATTAGAATACAAAACACCTTAACTTTGAATTCATTTGCCATTATCAAAACACGAGTTCGATCGTCAGATGCTTCCCGCACCAACAAACTCTGTAGGTGGACTTAGTCTGATATGACAATGAAGTTGAGTGGTACTACTGTTGGAGCTAGATATTAATTAATTGAGTTGTTAGTAACTCATTTAATTAATGAACATTCGATATCCTAAACACAGGGAGATTAACACACTCATGATAAGAAGGAGCCCATAATGTAATATGAGATTGATGCGGTAGTTCAATAATAACTCTTTAGTGGTATGAGTTATTATTGATGAACTTGAATTGGGTGTTCGGGCGAACACAGGAAGCTCAAGCTCATCAGGAGGCCAAAACTAATTCCTCCTCTCAGTCCCTGCTGTAGCCTCTATAAAGCCTCGCGTTCACCCATTTTGATTTTGCTTCTTACCCAAATGAGGAGCCGACCACTTCCTTGCTGGGTGCCCCAGCAAGGGGCCGGCCAAGCCCTCTTGGTGCCCAAGATGTGGGTCGGCCAAGACATTCTTGGTGCCCAAGCATGGGGTCGGCCATACAAGAAGAGAAAAGGAAGTTTTGTTGAAAATAAAATTTTGTTAAAATATTTCCTTCTATAGCTTTCTACAATGGATTAAAAGAGATATTTTAATTTTGTTAAAATCTTTCCTTTTTTATAGTTATCTACAATGGTTAAAAAAGAGATTTTAATTTTGTTAAAATCTTTCCTTTTTTTAACCAACCATTATAGGAATAAAAGGAAGATTTTGTTTAAAACAAAACTTTGGTATAATCTTTCCTTTTATAGCTATTTACAATGGTTTAAAAGAGATATTTTAATTTTGTTAAAATCTTTCCTTTTTTATAACCATCTGCAATAGCAAATAAAAGGAAATTTTATTAAAAACTTTCCTTATTAGCCACTAGCAAAGATTATAAAAGAAGAGGAGGGTGGTGCCCAAAAACTAACACAACCTAAGGCTCCTCTTTTATTCTTTTGTGTGGACGGCCCTTCTTCTATCTTTTTCTATTGTCTTCTTTCCCTAAAGGACAGCGGCATCCATCCTTTCTTCTTCATTAGGGCCGGTACCCTTATGGAGAAGACTCTACCTTGGTGGTCGGTTGCTTGGAGGAGAAGAAGGAGGAGGAGGAAGCCTCTTCACTTTGTATTCTTTGGTGGTCGAGAGCTTGGAAAAGAAGGAGAAGGTCAGGTGTCTTCATCTTGGTAGATCATCGCCTACACGACGTCCAAGAGGAGGAGTGGAATACAGCAGAAGATCAAGAGGTCTTTAAGCTACAAAGAAATGTATAACGAGTTAATTGTTTCCACGGTGTACTAGTTTAGTTTTTCTTTATATGGATCTTGAAATACCAACACAAGAGGCAAATGATTTTGTGCTTCGATTGAGTTCTCTATAGTTAAACCTAAGGTTACTGTAAGGAGTTTAAATATTCAATTTCTTTGAAAGGCTTTGTCTAGGAAGTGGTGGATGATTCCATAACCAAGAAGGTCGAGTGCCTCGCCAACGACCTGGAAGCCAATCCTTGAAATAGATATTTAATTTACTTCTATAAATTGATTTAATTTCTGAAGAACACATGAGTTAAACTTGGATTAATAATGTTAAGTTTCATTTACAATCCAAGTTTAACTTCTAATGAACACATGGGTTGAACTTGAATTAATAATGTTAAGTTTTGTTTGCAATTCAAGTTTAACTCCTGAAAAGCACATGGGTTGTTAGGAAAAGTTCTGTGCTCGTACAAATTTTTGTACAGGGGAAACAGAACGAAATTCTGAGTAACACCCAACAAAGAGAGTGTCTTATCCTTGAAGCTTAGAATATTTAGAGGTGTTCCCTTGCTCCAGAAGTAGACAGATGGTTCAGATCGGCAAAGATGCAAGCTCTAGGGTTTCCACTAGAAGGTAAAACCCTTCCCAAAGGAAGGGGTGGAGCCCCAAACCAAGGATAAGTGAAAAGGGGAGAAAATCTGCTTTTATAGGCAGGGTAGGGGGCATGACCCCTTACCCTTAGCCCGTATGACTATGTCATATGGTACGGTCGAGATGTGTAGACAGTGAATGGGGACAACATGACCGTGCCTGTGAGGCACGACCAGCCGTGTCCCTTTCTGTGAGTGAGCGACATGACCCTGCCGTGTCACTCTCTAGAACAAGGGTACGACCATGCCTGATACGCACAGCCCTGCCATGGCTATCTCTGTAAGGGGATCATGGTCGTGCCTATAGGCTCTACCGGGCCATGTACACTGCTGTGGGAAGGGCATGACTGTGCCTTAGGGCATGGCCTTCCTATGTTGATTTCCATACGAAGCTGCTCCATGCATTCTTTTTCCATTCTCACTCCAATTTACGTTCTGTCAATAAAAACAAGGAAAGAGAAGATCTCTAAACAAATACAATGGAAGTAAGATATTATAATGAAATAGGGTAAAATAAACATAGATTATACTCATTAAATGCAAGTAAATGTTCGCCGAGTAATGCTTAAAAATATATATAATCTATGCACATCACACTACTATAGTTAAATCTTTGCTTGTCCTTAAGAAAAAACTACAATCTAAACTCCTATGGTTAAATAGTACATCATACTCTCTAGCAAATTAGTCTAATCCTATCAAATGATTTCATTGGTGAGCAATATACAAAAGTTGTTCGAGTATGACCTAAAAAATACTTTTCCATGCTCAGTGTAATAGTAGTATAAAAGTTTTAAGTTTCAATCCCTAAGCCTAGTCAAGTTGAACTAAGTGTTCCTTATGCTCCAAAAGTGGTAATATAAGATACGCCAAATTAAATAATAAGTGTTATTGGAGAAATAAACTTATTAGACTTTTTAGAAATTTTTAGAAATTTTCTATGATTTATTCTGAGCTTGGATGATATGTTTTAAGGGGATAGATCTATTAAGCTTTGTGAAAGACTGTTTGGTATACCAATTAAGTGGAAGTTAATTAATAAATTAACTTAGGGTTTAATTAATTAACCCCTAAGTACATAAAACACAATCTCCTCTTTCCTTCCTCCCGAATTCCACTCTTCACTCCTCCTCTTCTCCTCATCTTCATCCATCGTTATCCATCTCTCGATCCCGAATCGCATGGCATCGACCGACACTCGATCGATTAGCATGAGTTATTGAGGGAGTCTCCAGTCTTCACCTCACTTGTGCCTTAGCCTCTCCTCGTTGGCCGATTTCCCTTTCACTCTGCCGTCTCCATCTCTACCACGCCAACCACCACCTGACACCGTCGCTCAATTGCGCCGACGTCACTTGACTGTTGCCGCCCTTTTTCTAGAGTATTTTTGAGTCGTGCCCTAGCTCCCATCACAGATGCCGACTCCTGATCCACCGACGCCGACTCTCGATTCACCATCTTTGTGCCCTAGATTTGCTACTGCTGCACCTTCCACTCGAGCGCCGACAAAGCTGTTAGCTATTGTGTGTCGCCGTCGCAGGGAGAAGGAGAATCGACAAAGGATTAGTGCACTCCTTTTCCCTTGTTCGTGGAGTTGGGGGGAGTCACGGATCTTACATCTAAGAGGTCTGCCATCTCTTCTTCTTCACCAGATCTGGCAACCACGACTATTGATGCCAAATCCAGCCACCAACCACTACACCTAGCCTGTGTGCCGCTGCATATCGTTGTGAGCCATTGCTAGAAGAACTGTGTGCTGCCGCTTGTGAACTGCTGCCATTGTTGCGGTCACACCGGCCACTAGTTGCTTCTGATTTATCAAGCGATAGTAGGTCGACGAACTAAGGTAAGATGTGTTTGATATTGGGTTAATACATATTGGATTTCATTTTTGTATTAGATTGAGTAATCTATTGATGATGGAGGTTTAAGTTCATAATCTGCTGTAGCTTGGTTACTGGGTGGTTGGTTGATTTAGATGATGTCATGTTCGTTCATAGGATCGTTTGATTGAGTTGTAATGGATTGGTTAATGGGAAAAATCCTCCAAATGGCACTGTTCTGGCCAGCAAAGTGCATCTGTGATTGATCCAGCCAGAAATTAGGGATTGATTAAGGGTAAGATGTTTAGTTTAAAGGTCGTGGAGTAAGATTTGGGTTTAATTCTTAGTTGTTGATGTATTGATTGTGGATTGTGGTGCTTAATTTGAAGGGGCAATGGTTTCATTGAGCTATGGCTAGTTTTCCAGCAGTAATTGTTTCGGTCGTAAGTCAACAATAAAGCACACTGGAATTAGGCGAGTTGTTGAATTGATTCATGTTTAGCTTAATCTGAATCAAGTACGAAATCCTCAGGGAAATTGCGTCTGATTATGAATATAATTAGTGATTAGTGGATTTAGAAGGATTTATGATAAAATTTGATTAGTGATTGATTGGTAAGAATTAAGGAATTGGTTGGTGGATTAAAGATGAACTTATCATCTAATTAGATTTGGATCGTTAGGTGGAATTAAATATCATTACCTAATCAAATTAGGATTAGATTTATGATTTAGCTAATTGGTGTACTTTGAATTAGCTGAAACCGTACATTTGTTGATGTAGTACTTTAATTCGAGATGAGTGTCTCGACGTGGGATCGTTTAACATGATCTATAGTAAAGGTGGGTACTTCTTACCTTGATTTTGTAGTACTTTAACCTTAGTACATGAGCTATATTCGGATAGTTGTTGTATTTACCTTGACTCCAATCATATTTTTTCTGAGATTGATACTTATCCACTCGATTTTTGGGATAATCGATTTGATGTCTATGCAGTCTCTCATTGTTATCTATGATATTTAGCAGATACCAGATATTAGATACTGGATATATGTGTTAGGATTTTCGGGCCGCAAAAATCGCTTTTTCGCATTGCGGAAACCCCGAATCTCCCATGCCACCGGATCTGAGCGAAGTTTATAAAACAAAATTTCATTCACGAGTTTACTAAAGCCTAGATCTACACTAGGAGAAGGAATTTTACCCTTGATGCGAAGCCCTTCGCAATCCCGCTAGTCCTTGGTTCGCCGGATCTCGAAAGTGTCAAAGTAGACACTTCTCTATGTGTATCCACACAAGCAAGAGATGGAGAGGCCAAACAAAAGGTGTGCTAGCACCTATGAAGTGTTCGACCAAGAGAGGAGAGGAAGAAGAAAATTGAGAGCAAGAGGAAGAAGATGGAATGAATGCCTTGAATGAAAAAATCAATCTCATTCAACACTAAAAGTGGCCGGCCACTTTAAGGCTTGTAACCCCCATGGAATATCAAGAGTCAAGTCTCTTGATCTCCTCCATGAGGTGGCATTTGGTCAAGTCAAACTTGACCAAATGAAGAAGCCTTGATGATGTGGCATTGGTCAAGTCAAAGTCAAGTCAAAACTTGACTCTTCATCTTCCTACTTGAGTCAAGTCAAACTTGACCACTTCTCTCCCTTGGTTGATCTAATCTAACCATTGGTTCAAGTCAATTTTAATTTAATGAATCTCTATTCATTGAATTAAATTAATTAAATGAGTCTAAGTCCAAATTAGGCTCACGTAACACATGAACCAAATTGATTCAAACTCAATTAGCTCAATTTGGATTTCTCTTAATCCAATTTGGTTCATCATATGAACCTAATCATTTAGGTTCATCAAATGAACCTAATCTCCATTTAATTGCCCTTTGTGTGTGACCCTATAGGTTCTTGTAACGTTGGCAATGCTCCTAAACCCATTTAGAAGCATAAGTAATGAGCGGTATCTAGCAACACATCATTACTACCCAACTTACAAAAATGTTGAGATCCAACATCACCTTGTGACTACTAATTGTGACTGCTCACAATATATGACAAGTGTCCTTCTATCCTAGACATCTAGATTGATCAATGTGAGGCATAGACCGTGTCATCCTCTAATCAATCTAAATCTTGAACTCCAAGTAGACTCACTCGATCAAATGAGCTCAATATCTCATATTGACTCATTTGGGTATGGCCATGCACTTCGCGGTCTCACTCTATCAAGAATATCGATGTCACCCCCGTCATATAGGAGGGATAGATCTCATCTACATCCCTCTGCATAATTCGTTACATACCCAGTAATCGCCTTTATAGTCCACCCAGTTACGGGTGACGTTTGACAAAGCCAAAGTACGTAACTCCTTATGTAGGGATCCATGGTGACTTCAGGTCCAAGGACTAGTAGTCATACTAATAGCCACATGAGAAAGTATATAACACTCATATAACAATCCATGATACTTTCTCATGGCGGGTCATTCAGTTTACATTCTCCAATGCATACCCAGGTGTCAACTTAATATCTCTATATCCATGACCTGTGAGATCAAGTCATCGAGTTGACCTATATGCTAGTCTCGTCGCATTAACATTGTCCCTGAATGTTAATACTCGACTAGGAATGATTAAGAGTAGTGTTCCCTATATCATCTCACTATCGGTTCAACTAACTGATTGATATAGGTAAGAACCCTCTACTCAAGGACGCTATTATACTTAGTTTATTTGGCACCAATACAAGTAAGCATAATAACCAAAAAACCAAATGCCTTTATATATAAGAATATGATACAATGAGTCCATACAACAATCATCAAATGATTGGCTCTAGGACTCTAACTAACAATATGGATACTAGATACCATACTTACTTGCTTTGATTGCTGTTTATTCATATATCTTGTTGAGCATGTTGGCTTCATGTAGCCTACTTGATTTTGTTTATATATGTGATGATTGTTGCATCTTGCACATCATTTCATTGTATGCATGCTAGAGACCATGTCTCCCTTGTGGTTGAGAGGGTCATTGACTAGAGTCGCACGCTCGACCACTCATGGATAGTGGTAGCTGAAGCAGATTTTGCTTATCCTGTCGTGCCACACTCGGCCACTTATGGGTAGTGGTAGTTGGAGTTGTGAGTAGCATGGACCCCTTAGCTATGTAACTAGATAGTTACTCAACACCTGTCCACTCAATTACTCGAGAGTAGTGGCACCCTTTGAGTGTGTACAGTTGTCATCGATCCGGCCTCTTGACCATACGGGGGTCGTGGTGCAGAGGGGTGGGCCGAGTGACCATCCATGCATACGTTGTTATTATTATACCTGTAGATGTTGTTGATTGCTTACTTATGCAATTATTTTTTTTTATATCAATGTGATATGCTTACATATGTTTTGTTATATACCTTTTGCATGTGCTTAGACACTGGCTGACTTGTTAGTAGTATGTATATACCTCACATGATATCCTTGTAGTTATGAGCAATACTGTAGTAGATCTTTACTACTCCTAACTTTTTATTAGTAGCCTAGGATATGGTTTTAGGTATGGACATTTATTATGATATCACTGTAGTATATGCTATTTTCCCTACGAGACTGTATACCTTGTATCTCTAGTTGTTTATTATGTTCATGCACTATCTATTTATTACCCGCTGAGTCCCAGCACTCACCATTCGATAAACTGGTTTTCTTTTGCCAAGTTATAGGTAAAGGATTTATGGAGTCGCCTGGAGATCTTGTCCGCCAGTCCCATGTCACATCGAGCGACTTTTCTATTATTATTTCCATTCAGATTATTGGCTTTGGATTTGTTTGTGTCTATGTATCTTTTGTATGGAGTTCAACTTTGTGGTTTCTTATATTTGGTTTGATGCTATTGTGTCAACCTGAGCCGACTCGCAGTTAGTTGTATTGTGGTTTTGTGATTGTTATTTTGTGATTTCCGTTGTGTTTTGCTACAGCCGTGTGGGCTGCTTATAAACTGCGTGGTTGTGTTTACTTCCAGTCGTGTGGGCCGCTTATAAACTGTGGTTGTGTTTACATCTAGCCATGTTGGCTGTAGTTTGCTTGTGAGTAACCTTGTGGCAATGTTTATTAGTTTCATTTGTCACTACTACAAGGGAGGTGATGTCCAATTTTTGTCGTATAACCTTACCATCGGGGCATGATAATTTATTGGTATCAGAGCCACATGTTTACGAGACCTATTTTTGTGTTTTAGGATTCTGTGATTTTATTTTCTCGATGTGACTTTTCGAGTTTTGGAGCAGACAGTAACAGGGCATCTCCAAGATATAGGAGGTATGTTTGTATACTGTTATCATACACTTTTATTGGTACTTGTCTAGTTATTTGTAGCATGTATGTCATGTGTTGGGTCAGCCACTATTTAGGTCTATCAGTTCCTACTATAGATTAGGGATTACAGTCTCATGGGATTTCTTCTACCATACCACCAGTACTATTATTTTCTGATATTACTAGTTGGGTAGTGGATAGTATCTGCTAAATATCATGTTGGCTTGGTTAGTAGAGTATCGATTTACTCGTGTTGGTTTGGTCAGTAGAGGACCGATTTATCTTTATTGGTTTGGTCAGTAGATGACTGATTCATTTTTGTTGGTTTAGTTAGTAGAGGACTAATTTGCTCTTATTAGCTTGGTTAAGAGGGGACCGACTTATTCTGTTTCATGGAGATTTCGATCTTTGGCTTATTTGTGTTTGGTTAGATAACCTAGAAGACACATTTGAGTACATGACTTGTATCGACATAGAATGGACTGAATTAGCCTCATATCATTGTCGACTTGACTAGTCTATAAAGGATTGATGTATCCTATTCCATGAGGATTTTGACCATAGACTATATGTACCTGGTAGGATAACCTAAAAGGTACATTTGGATAGATGACCCCCACTGATGTGGAAAAGTGTAGAGCTAGTTACTTAATACTTACAATATACAATCGTTATAGGATGTATAAATCGAAGAGTACATTCAGATATATGATTTGTACTGATGCGGAAAAGATAAAAGTTGCTGCTTATCCTTTACGTGACCAGGAACCACGTGAAGGAAAATGCAAAAGATGACTTATGGGAGCCGAGCATCTCTTGTTGATGATTCTGATGTTCTAGAGAAATAATCACTACAATATTTTTCACCAATGGCAACGTCCAACAAATGTGGCCTAAAGTATAAAAACCGTTGCCTTTTCTTTAGACAACGGTTTTTAAACCGTGGTATAGTCAGCCGTTGCCTTTTGTTTAGGCAACGGTTTTACTAATAATTCGCAACACTATAAAAAAACCGTAGCCTTTGATGAATATAGCCAACGATTTTTTAATCATTCTATGGCAACGGTTTATGACCATTATCTATGATAGCAACAGAAAAAACCGTTGCCTTTGATTGCAACACAAGAAAAACCGTTGCCTTTGATTGCAACACAGGAAAACCGTTGTTATTGATAACAACAGAGGAAAACTATTGTCATTGATAGCAACAGAAAAAATTAATACTGAAAATATACCAATTGAAGAAAATTATACCAATTAAAGAAAAACATGCTCAAAATATATTAATCATCCACATACATATTGAAGAAAATTAATTACGTTGTTATCCAAAACAAAATATTATAATACTCAAACAAATATACTAATTAACAAAGTATGCATCATCTTGATCCACATTTGTCTTAATATTTCTCTACCTTAAACTTAAATCTTTGCACACAAAATATAAAATCATTTGTCATCTATCATTACTGATCAAAACATTTGATCTGCATCCACATTTGACCTTCATCCACTATCAGTACTTGTACTAAAAAATCAAGCTATATAGCATCATCTTCTTCCGCTTCTATGTCCAACATTTGATCTTCATCCACATGATCACCATCCATATTAGGATCCTGTATATAAAATTTAAAATATTAAGACCTCACCAATCATCATAAATAATAATTGAAAAATCATAGCTACTAGAGAGTTATAAATGTTGAATAAATTATTAGATAAATGTTGACTCATGGTGATGACATGACTCATGTTGAATGACATAATTGGATTCATACTGATAACTGAGAAAAATACACAGAAACTAAAATGCATAAAAGCAACAATCTGATATCACAGGGGTGAGTGAGCACAGAAGTAAAATGCATAAAAGCAACAATCCGATATCACAGGGGTAACTGAGAAAAATATTGATGACATGACTCATGTTGAGTGAGCACAAAAGTGTTGTCAATAAGAAAAAATAGGCGTGATATCATATCATAAAAGCAATATTCTTTTGGCATCGAGTTATAGATTAGGTCCATTTGAGTTCTTGATACCATCATCTGCATTGGATAGGGGTCAAGCATTGGAGGTAGTAGCGAAGTGAATAGCATACAGACAAATCAGATAAGAAACAACAGATTGGTGCTTGCCATCATCAGGGAGGAAAAAAATCAATCCTAGAGGGAAGTAGTGGTTAATGGAGTCTGGAATCAAATAGCAGAATAGAGAATATTAAACTACAATTGCAGACCTTAGATTAGCTGACTACCACAAAAGATTGTATTCCTCAAACTCGAGTTGGCCACTGTTAAGTTACTAAAGTCTCTGGGTGCATCAATGTCTTTGGCAAAGCATTAGACATTCGCACACCACAAAGCCTTGCTGAAGTCTAAGAAAAGGCATTTAATTATAGAAAATATTAAAAAAAAACATATGTATAGCACAAAAAAATAGGAATATTGTAGAATTACAAAGAAAACATAAGGTGCATAATGAGAACTGATATTATCTAACCCACTACAGATGTTAGTTTGGTGCATATTCAATACTTGTAATGTGACACTCATAGCATGACCAACCAAATCTGTTTATATATTACTGGTTATAATTTGCATGTCTCCTTGCATTGCTTCTTCTAGGCCTGTGCTAATGTAAGTGAGTCTTTTAACCAATTCAGAGCCTAAAATGATACCTAAGGTCAGAGGTAGAATATCACACACATACTAGGGCATCCATAATATGGTCCGCTGATGATGTCTTGCATCATGAAGATTCAGACTCAAATTCTAGTACGTGAATGAGTTCTTAGCCCAAACCTAAATTTCTATTTGCCAAACCCTGAGCAGGTGTCTTTGTTTGATTACACACATTAATTACCAGGCAAGAATAGGTGACTCCTAGAGGAAAAGATGTGTCAGTATAGGTTAATACCCACAACTGAATTTGACTATTTACATTTGAAATTTATCACGTGATTATGTATAAAAACAGCCTAAAATCAGTACAAAGTAATTATCACAAATGTAGGGGTGGTAAAAGATGCAACATTTCGCAAAATAGATCCAGCTATTTGTTCCAATTTTCAAACACAGTGAAAGTCGAGACCCCAAGTTAGTCAGGTATACCAAGGACAAGATATGAAGGTATGTAAGCAGATATGGATATAAATTTGCAACAAGAGACTGATAAATAACAATTAACCTTACCATACAAGACTAAGGCTTAAGGGAACGTATTCAATTCTCATGGCAACTATTACTTTACCAGTGTTACCAGTAATCAATTCAACTAAATTCCTACCCCCAAATGAAAATTTGCCATAGCAACAAATCATTCTATTGAATCACTACAAACCGTAGCCTCACAAAAGTTCCAACAGCAATAAATCTCCAAGGAAAACAAACTTACTAACAAGATTATTAAATCTCCTACCCAACACGAAGAGCACCTTCACCAAATGAGTCAACTAAAATTTTTCTACTTCATTATAGAAATTGAACCAACAATATAGCAAGATCTACACAAAATCTTCAATTCAAAACCCGTAAAAGAAATCATACAGCAGAGTAGGCGTTTTGAGAGGAACTACACAAAGATTTCAAAGCGAAATTCATGGAACCCACAAGCCACAAAACCAAGTTCAAAACCAACTCATCCAACGAGATGTAAATTTGTCTGCAACGAGGAAAACTACCTTCAAATCCAGAGCTTCCCAAAAGAAAAACCAAGACGCAACCTCTAACATCTCAAGTCGACATTTAATCAAACAGTTAACCTACATAGAACTCACGGCATCAACAAATCTGAAGGAAAAATCGAAGTTCAAACCCATCTTATGCCAACAAAACCCATAAATCCCAAACAGAACAATCCCCTAGCAAATTAGCACCATCTATAATAGATTGCTCCGACATGAGGAAACCAGAAACTATACGAGCCAAGCGAGAGATAAATGAAACCTCAAATCGGAATGAAAGAACTCGAAATCCTCGGTTAAATCCAAAGCAAAACGTCACCGGAACCTACATAGAGTTCCATTCAACCAACCAGTAACCAAAGCTCCATTCGGCACACAATCAAAAACCAGCACCTCGATCAGACATTTAAGCGAACAGAACACAGGAATTGAAACCTCGACATCACGGAAGAAACCGAACCTCAACTCACACACACTGTTCGACGGACGCCAGTAGGAACACAAGAAAGGCACTCCAAGGAAATCGAACACTTTCAATGCAGACCTCACCGATCAATAATCCGAAACATATGCAAACCAAATGACCGAATGAAAACTCAACAAAGAAGAAGCTCTAACTGGAACGAACACACAACAAACATCTTCTCCGTTCTAGGTTTCGACCCCTCTATACCTCACAGATCTTATGCTATCACCGTGAGATATACTTGCCTTCCCTTCCGCGATTCTCTGTTGAAGCCCCTTCCCCTAGCCATAGCCGCCGGTGGTCGTCATTGGACTCCATGCCCGCTTGCGATGCTCCCACGAAGTCGCCGAGGTGGTGAAATACCGGAGCAGGGATCTAAGCTCGGTGACAAGCTTGATCGGTCTAGCGAGGGGTTGAGTAGGGGATGAAGCGGCGATTTGGGCACAGTGGCTGGGTGTGGGAAAAATGGTTGAGAAGCTTTTATACCTAGGTTTTAATACCTAGGGCAATTTAATCCCTAATCTAGGGTAACTATAATTCATCAATCCCCATTTTAATCCCTCTATTAAATAATTTCACCAGTTCGTTTAACTTTCCTACATTTCGTAGAAAATTTAGTGGATGATTTCCTTTATTGTTGCTCATAAGATCTTAATTTATCAATTTTATTTTACATTATTCAAATTCCATACCCTTACTTTATTTAAAAAAATAAAGAATATTGTAGTTTAAACCGTTGCCTAATGTAGCGCAACAATATTTAAAATAAAATATTAAAAACGGTTGCCTAATCTATTTAGTATAATTTTTTTAATAAATGTATTTTAGAGAACGGTTTTTAATCGTTGCATATTAAAAAAAATTATTAAACCAACACTATTAAAAACCATTGCCTAATGTACTTTAAGAGAACGGTTTTTAAACCGTTGCAATGAGAGGCGTTGCCAAAAATAAAAAATGTTGTAGTGAATATTTCTCTACCTCCGTCGGTATAGCTTGTCGGGAGTTCTTGAACCAGAAAAGGAGGAATCGTGGTATAATGGTTCATAAGGTGATGGTTAGCTGACTCACTTAATGTTGTTCCATGAGAGATCTTGACTCATGGACCGAGTGGATATAGATAGATATCCTCGGTGGTACATATATATATAACCTGTAATGATGCAGAGAAGGTGGTGTTAGTTGAATGACACCTAATAAATCCAATCATTAATGAAGGGAAGTTTCAAATGATGATCTTCGAGGAGCAAAGTGATGATCGATAGTTATGTCGGTTAGCTATTTGTTGATAGTGCTTCTCTACCCTTGTGTGCATTGCTTGTCACTAGAGGTTACTGAACCTTAGGTAGATCAATCGTAGTATGATATATTGCAAGACAATGGTTAGTTGACTCAACTATCATTGTCTCCATAAGTAGCTCAAGACCTTGACCACATGATCATTTATTAAAGGTCTTAAAGTCTATATCTCAGATCAGAGTGTTCGATATTTTGATGACAGTTATTGGAGGACATTTACGGGTATGATTATGAGATTTGTTGTGATATTCTCTGATGGGTAGACTTTTAGTAGAAGGTTGAGTGACCCTTTGGATTTTGGATTGTTATTCATTTATTATGGATATTAGAGTACCCAATATAATTTGAATTGGTCACTAGGAAGTTATCATGTTTGATTGATGTTGAGTATTGCTTGGAATTGATGGATATTGTGATATCAGATATGGTGATATGTTGTCTTTTGATGATCTATTAGTGGATATTTGACTTGATGGTCTATTATTTAGTCTTTGATGTTGATAGTAACATGAGGAGTAGTATGCCTTGATATTTATGGATTTAGTGATTTGTAGTTGGTGATCAGATTATAGACTTGTTATCAGTGATCTTATGGTTGAGCGTGTCTATTGTATCTATATTATGAGTTCTTGATTTTACCATTTAGGCTTAAGCGCCTTAGATGTTTTCATGGACTCGATGGATCTGGTATTTCTAGGGATTTTGGATTAGTTGTAATTGTCTTTATTGACAATATTGTGATATATTCCTAATTCGAGGTGGATCACAAATAATATTCTCACATATTTCTGAAGATGTTTCGACGAGAACATCTTTATGCGAAGTTTAGTAAATGTGCATGTTAAGCTATTTTCTGTGGGAATTCTAGGGACACATTGTCTCAAGCAGGGACATATCAGTGGATCCACAGGAGATAGAGGTTGTTACCAATTGGGAGTAGTTGAAGTCTGTACAAAAGACTCACAACTTCCTTGGTCTGGATAGATATTACCGGAGATTGGTTGATGGTTTCTCTAGCAGTGTTATGCCATTGACTAGACTATCTAGGAAAAGAATGAAATTTTCCTAGGCAGAGGCTTGTGAGACCAGTTTTAGGAGCCGAAACGAAAAGTTGATAACTACACCATCTTAGTTTCACCTTCTAGTGTTGACGGATTTGTATTCTACATAGATCTATCATACCAGGGGTTAGGTGCGTTTTGTAGCAGCGCGGTTGAGTAGTTCCATATGCTTCTCAACGGATAAAAGATTTTAAGAGAAATATCCAATTCATGATTTGAGTTTGTAGCTACCATTTTCACACTGAAAATGGAGGCATCATTTATGCGGGATTCATTGTCTCCGTGGAAGATTATGTGTGTTCTTGAGTCTCAGTCTATCCGAGAGGAGTTACTCTAGGAAGCACACCGATCCAGATTTGTGATACATTTAGATGGTATCCGATGTATAGAGACTTGGAGTGTTCTATTGGTACAGCGACATGAATGAAGACATCGTGGATTTTATAGCTTGATGTCTAGTATGTCAACAAGTGGAGGATGAACATCAGAAACTAGTAGGGTTGTTTTAGTAGATTCAGATACTGGAATGGAATTGGAAGCATGTTATGATGAATTTTGTATAGGATTACTTAGGACGTGGAGAGAATATGATGCAATTTAGGTAATTGTTGATTGGCTGACTAAATTTGCTCACGTTCTATCGATTCGTAGGATGGATTTTTTGTATCAATTATCATAGTTATATTGTAGAGAGATTACCAGACCTCATGCTATATCTCTGAGTATTGTATCAAATGGAGATCCATGATTCACATTATGGTTTTGGTAGATTTTATAGCAGACCATGACTATAGAGCTCTGTTTTAGTACAACTCTCTACTCTCAGCCAGATGGATAGTCTGAGCGCACTATACAGATGTTGGGGGATTAGCCGATTATGCGTGTTATGGATTCAGAGATAGTTGATTTACCCATAGTAGGCTAAGTAGTGTTGGTGCAATATCTCCTGCGTTAGGTTGACCAGGTTGACTATGCTTGAGTTGGCTCAAGCTTGAGTTTTGATGTTTGGGTTTCGATATTTGACAATATATGGAAATTGCAAATACAATCGTCCATTTGGGGAGATTATTTATATAATTCCCCTCTAGTCAAGGTTAACCAATAAATGTGAAGAATAGTCAAGTAGGTCAAATGGTTGACCGGATACTTGATTGGGAAAGTCCTAACTGGAGGTTACGCGGTTGAAAGTCCTGGTGAGTGAAGTCAGGCAGTTGGGAAATCCTGGTGAGTGAAGCCAGGTGAAAGACCTAGTGAGTGAATCTAGACAGTTGGAAAATCCTAGTGAGTGAAGCTAGGCAGGTGAAAGTCCCTGTGAGTGAATCCGGGCAGTGAAAAAATCCTGGTGAGTGAAGCCAGGTGAAAACCCTAGTGAGTGAAGCTAGGTGAAAGTTCTGGTGAGTGAAGCCAGGAAGATGGAAAGTCTTGTTGAGTGAAGCCAGATAGATAGAAAGCCCTAGTGAGTGAAGCTAGGTAGAAAAAAAGTTTGGTGAGTAAAGCCAAGCACGTGGAAATCCAGGTGGGTCAAGGTTGACTGGATACCTGGTGTTGGGAAGTCCAAGTAGGTCAAAGGATTGACCGGATATTTGGCACGAGAAAATTCAAATAGGTCAAGGGTGACCGGACATCTGGTGGAAGTCCAAGTGGGTCTTGGAGGATCAGACACTTGGCACGAGACGATAAGTCCAAGTGGGTCGAGGTTGACCAAACACTTGGCACGAGGAGAAAAGTCCAAATGGGTCAAAGGGATTGACCGGACACTTGGTAAAGAAGTCCTAGCAGATCAAGGTTGATCGGATGCTAGGAATGAGGTTCCAATAGGTTGCGATTGACCAAATGTTGGAATTGAGGACCTTGGACTTGAGTTTAGGCAAGTCAAGAGGGTGTCAATCGATCGGTTGATCGATTGAACCAAAGCCCAATCGATCAACCAATTGATTGGGTGAGTGATGCGATAGGTAGCAGCCCAATCGATCGACCGATCGATTGGGAGCCTTTTGCGCGAGCACAGAATGCTGCCCAATCGATCAGTTGATCGATTGGGCTCCCCAATCGATTGGTCAATCAATTGGGTCGGTGTTCTCATGCAGACGCGAGAGCACTGAAGAAGGCTGAATCGATCAACCGATTGATTCAGCCTCCCCAATCGGTCCGGTGATCGATTGGGATTTGATCGTTGCACAGGTAGCGAGTGATGGATGGCTGGGATTGCGCAGATCTGACGTGACAATCAATTGGGAGCATGCCCAATCGATTGGAAGCCCTAGGAGCGTGAGGTATATAGCCGTTGGCAAACTTCTTCTCCGCAACACTTCTCCCGATCTTCACATGCTCTTTCTCGACGCTCACAGCCAGCTCTTAAAGGCTCTTGGGGACAAGTGCTGGTGCACTTCCAAGGTTCAAGAGGCAACAATAAGCAACAAGTAAGTAAGAAGAGAGGGTTTTACACTTGTATTCATTGTATTTTTCTTCTTGTATTGAGGTTGTATGTGTGAGTGTTGTATGAGGTTTCTCCACCTCCGGTAGTTACTGAGAAGGAGTATTTTCTTAGTGGAGAGTGCGTGTCATATGTGGATCCTTGGATTAGTCACCTATTCTTGAGGTGGATACCAAGTAAATCCTTAGTGTTAGCGTTGTGAGTGTGTTTCTTGTTGTTTATTCCGCTACACATCATCGAAGAAGCACATCAACAAGCTAAGCGCGACGAGATATTCACCCCCCCCCTCTAGCACCAAACCGACCCTAACAAGTGGTATCAGAGCCGGGAATCATTGCCGGAAGTGGCAAAAAGGCTAGAGGGTGAAGAAGTTGAAGCAAATTCATTAAGTCAAAGAATTCATCAAGAGCTCAACTTCAAATGGAATTCTGAGATGGACTCGGATTCAACACGAGGGTGCCTCCACCATACACATCGACAAGTTTTGATTCTTGAAAATCAAGAATTGAAAACTTCTTTATAATGGAGATAGAGCAATGGTTGACTCTAATGGAAGGCTTTAAAGCTCCAACAAATTCAAAGGGTAAAATTCTTAAGAGGAGCAAGTGGAGCCAAGAGCAAATCTAAAGATGTGAGGTCAATGATAAAGTGACCAAGCTATTGGTCAATCTATTGCCGAGCAATATCTTGGAGCAAATTGGAGAATTCAAGGATGCCAAGGAGCTTTGCAGCAAATTGACCAAGTTTCATGAAGAACCCTCCACCACACCAAATCAAGACAAATCCAAAAAGGGCAACTCATTGGAGAAAGACTAAGAGGAGGAGGATTCTGAGGTTGAGAGATGCTCAACATCAGAAAAAGAAGTCCTAGAAGCTTCATCCTCAAAGGAGTGCAACCAAAAGAGCAAGGAGGGAGCATATTCCTTGTTTCATGTACAAGAGGATGAAGAAGAAGATGAAGCCTCCATCTCCGGTTCAAGAAGGGATGAAGATGAAGAAGCTTCCACCTTCAAAAGTCAAATCAAATCAATTGGAGGATCATCATTGTCGGATCAAGAGGAAACCTCTATATCCAGATCAAAAGGAGAAGATGCCACCCCTACAAGCAAAGGTATAACAATTCTAATTGTTAATAACAAAGTCATATCATTTGCTTTGAGTGTAGGGAACAATGGGACTATAAGAGCAAGTGCCCTAAATTGGCCAAGAAGAAAGGCCAAGTGGCACTTAAGGGCAAGGAGAAGCCCAAGGAGACTGCCCCCACAACAAAGAAGAGCAAGGAGCATATTATGTGCTTTTCTTGCAACAAAAATGACATTATCGGAGTTAATGCCCAAAGGGTAAGAAATCATCCAAGCCTAAGGGAGGAAGCACAAGTCAAGGGGGAGCTTCCAAGGTAAAACCCAAGATATCATTTATTGAACCTAACCCTTTAAATCATGGTAAAAAGTATGCTAGTTCTAACTTATATCATTTTAATGCTATTTACCATAAAAATAGGAGGCATGATAAAATTAATGAAAATTATGTGGCTCTTCATGCTAGGAATACCACACCTAGGGTTAGGAAGGTAGATAAAAATTTAGGCAAGAACTCTAAGAATTTTAGTTATAGGCCTAAAAATAGAAATGTTCATAGGAATCAAGAAAAATCAAAATCTATGGATATATGGAAAGAAAAGTCTTGAGGTCAAGACTTAATAAAATGAAAAAGACCTTAAAAAGGATTAAAAATATCCTAAAAGGACAAAATGAGCATAACCTAGGTCAAGGAGTACAAAAATCATCCAATGGACATAGAGGTTTGGGATACAAACCTAAGGCTATGAATGATGTAACTTCTTACCATAGGATTCCATATAACTATGGAATCAACTCTAAGTCTAGGGGTCAAGTCAAGGATACAAGGGAAGTTATCTCTAGAAGTATCTTTGCAATGACAAATGTGACTAAGACCTCTAAGAAGTCTAAGGAAGTCACTAAGAAAGTCACAAGGGAAGGAATCCCTAGAGTTGACCTAGAGGAGGTGACCAAGGCTTCTAAGAAGCCTAGGAAGGCCAATAGGAAGGTAACTAGGAAGGTTATCCACGGAGCACCAATAGATTTTGGGTTCCTAGGAGCATTTTCTCTACTCCTTAGATGGGTTAGAGAGTGTCAACTCTATTTGGAAAGGATGGTTAACCCAACTTTAATAAAGTTGACACTTGGAGGCATTTTCAAGGTTTTTGTTAACCTTTGAAAATGTAAAGGATTAATTGTTTACTCTTTGGAAGAGAAAAATGTGCCAAAATTTGAGGAATTAGACCTAATTTAAATTGGCACACTTGAGAAAAGGATAAGAAATGCCAAGTTGAGATTTTAGTATTTTCTTAGGGAGTTAAGGGCAAGTTAGGCCTTAATTTAAAATGATTACTCTTTGAAAGAGTAAAGTGTTTCAAACCTTAAGGGATTATGCTTAATTTAAATTGGCACAAATTAAGAAAAGCAAAAGAAATGTCAAAATTGGGAGTTTGACATTTTCTTGAGAAAAAGTGGGCAATTTAAGATTTAATTTTAAGTTAGCTAGGGTTTCAGGATACTTAGATAGGTAATCAAGTGTATTTTATTTATATAAATTTGTCATGATTGTTTGTCCATCATATGTCATGACATCATATTTTGCATTCATACTTTATTATGAAAAACACAAAAATATCATGTCATGTCATACATACATCATATAACAATAGTATATTTTCTTTTAAAAATCATTTATTTTGATGTATGCCATAAATCATCATGCATTATTTTTAATTCCTTGTAATTAAGGACAAATGACATTTATTAACAAGTAATACCCTAGGTGGATGTTCATAAATTAAAATGCCTAGATAGATATGTATGATCCCTAGTTTAGGGCAAAACTAAACTTTATATCTTACAAAGAACAATAAGGTGACTTGTATGTGTTTTAGTACACATTAGATACAAGTGAGATGTTAGGATGATATATGAACAAAACTCAAGATTTTGATTTAGTGCATTCTTTTTGAGTTTTAGGTTCATCAAAACACATAGTTATGTGTTTTCCAATCATTGGGAAAGCTAATGTACAAGTCATGTACATTGAGTCCAAAGAACATGGTTGGATATTGGTTTTGAAAATAATTTTGAATATACTTTGGAAAATCTTGGTGAAGACTATCTTTTGATAGTAACATCATTGAAAAGTTAGACACAAACTAGAAGAAAACATTAAAGTTTTTACAAGTTTTCAAGTTTGTGTTAATCTTTGAAAATAGGAAGTACTTTCATAGAAAACTATTTTTCCATGATAGTATATACCCTAAATAATGTCTACATGAATTTTCATGATTTTTAGAATTTTGTAGAATTTATAGGGCATTTCTGAATTTCACTGAAATTGGATTTCAAGAAATCAGAAATCCAATTGATCGGTCGATCGATTGGAAGGTCTCAATCAATCAGCCGATGGATTGAGAATACATTTTCCATGACCAGAATGTCACAGAATCGATCAACCGATCGATTGATCCAGACTGGATCGATCAGTCGATCGATTCAAGGGCAATTTCCACAAATAGAAGCTCGCGGAATTGATCAGTGGATCGATTGAAATGGTTTCAATCGATTGAGACCCAACTTCAATCGATTGAAATTGTTGATTTTGGCTGAGAAAGTCTGATTTTAGTATTTTTTTTTTTAACAAATTTTGAGTCTAGGTAACCATTCCTAACCCCTTGACATATATTTGTATACATTTAGGGGTGTTTTCATGATAAAAACACTGATTGATTGGTTAAGGAAGACTATGTAGAAGTTTAGGTTGAGGTTTGATTTCAATATTGAAGTTTTGAATCTCAAAACTTCTAAATTTGAGTTTCCTAAAAATTTAGAAATTCCAAGTCATTATTGGTACAATGACAAAAGTTTCGAGCATGTCTTTAGGGGGAGTTACTCTTTAAGGGCATGAAAATTAATTTTTCATACACCTTGGAAGGTAGTTATCCTTCCTTAGCGTAAATGCTCAAGGTTGAGCATTTTAAACACAATGGATAGTGGATATCTTCATTGTTTAGTTGTGTATGCTCAAGGATGAGCATTAGATACAATGAAGGGTATGAGACCTTCATTGTAGGTGTGAAGAGGTGAATGCTCAAGGATGAACATTGAAGATAATGAAGGGTATGAGACCTTCATTATGGTGTTGAACACAACAAGTGAAGTTGTGAACAACGCTGAGTGACTCTTCAGTGGGAGAGTTTTTGATATATACCAATAGAGGGAGAATGTAGGGTTTAAGTTAGGTCGCTGCTCCTCTAGGAAAGTTAGGGTGAGAATACAGGGTCTATACTATGTCTTCATTACCTTAAGAGGGAGTCTGCCCTCTAGAAAAGGGAGAGAATGAAGGAAACCCTCATTCATGCTTTGGCATGAGGAAGAAGTTGAGGATATGGATTAGCCTAACTTAAAGGTATTGTCAAACATCAAAAAGGGGGAGATTGTTGGTGCAATATCCCCTGGGTCAGATTGACTAGGTTAACTAAGCTTGAGTTGGCTCAAGCTTGAGTCTTGATGTTTGGGTTTCGATGTTAGACAATACATGGATATTGCATATGCAATCATCCATTTGGGAAGATTGTTGATACAATTCTCCTCTCGTCAAGGTTGACTAGTTATATATGAAGAAGAGTCAAGTAGATCAAAGGGTTGACCAAATACTTGATTGGAAAAGTCCTAACTGGAGGTTAGGCGGTTGAAAGTCCTGGTGAGTGAAGCTAGGCAATTGAGAAATCTCGTAAGTGAAACCCGGTGAAAGACCTAGTGAGTGAAGCTAGGCAGTTGGAAAATCCTAGTGAGTGAAACTTGGTGAAAGTCCTGGTGAGTGAAGGTAGGCAGGTGAAAGTCTCAGTGAGTGAAGCTGGGCAGTGGAAAAATCTTGGTGAGTGAAGCCAGGTTAAAATCCTAGTGAGTGAAGCTAGGTGAAAGTCCTGGTGAGGAAAGCCAAGCAGATGGAAAGTCCTGTTAAGTGAAGCTCGACAGATGGAAAGCCTTAGTGAGTGAAGCTAGGCAGAAGGAATGTCCTGGTGAGTAAAGCCAGACACGTGGAAATCTAGGTGGGTCAAGTTTGACTGGACACCTGGTGTTGGGAAGTCCAAGTAGGTCAAAGGATTGATCAAATACTTGGTACGAGGAAATCCAGATGGGTCAAGGGTGACCGGACATCTGGTGGAAGTTCAAGTGGGTCATGAAGGACCGGACACTTGGCATGAGACGGTAAGTCCAAGTGGGTCAAAGGGATTGATCGGACATTTGGCGAAGAAGTTCTAGCAGGTCAAGGTTGACCGAATGCTAGGCATGAGGTTCCAACAAGTCACGGTTAACCGAATATTGGAATTGGGGACCTTGGACTTGAGTTTAGGCTAGTCAGCGAGTGTCAATTGGTCGGTTGATCGATTGAACCAAAGCCCAATAGTTCAACCGACCACCGCCAACCACCGCTTGACACCATTCTCGATTGCGCCAACATCACTCGATTGTTGCCACCCTTCTCCATTGTATTTCGTACCAAAATTTAAGGACCAAATTTTTATTAGTGGGGGAGAATGCAAGATACAATAAATTAAATAATAAGTGTTATTGGAGAAATAAACTCATTAAACTTTTTGAGAATTTTTAGAAATTTCCTGGGATTTATTTCGAGTTTGGATGATATGTTTTGAGAGGATAGATCTATTAGGCTTTGTGAACACCTGTTTGGTATACCAATTAAGTGAAAGTTGATTAAGAAATTATCTTAGGGTTAGAATTTAAACCCTAAGTACATAAAACCCGATCTCTTCCCTCGATTGCGCCAACATCACTCGACTGTTACCACCCTTCTCCAGAGTATTTCTGAGTCGTGCCCTAACTCCCATCGCCGACACCGACTCTTGATTCGCCGACGTTGACTCTCGATTCACCGTCTCCGTGCCCTAGATTTGCAACCGCTGCACCTTCCACTTGAGCGCCGACGAAGATGTTAGTTATTGTGTGTTGCCATCGCTGGGAGAAGGAGAATCGACAAAGGATTAGTGCAATCCTTTTCCCTTGCTCGTGGAGTCGAGAGGAGTCGAGGATCTTACATCAGAGAGGTCCACCACCTCTTCTTCTTCACCAGATCCGGCAACCATGACTGTTGATGCCACATCCAGCTACCAACCACTACACCTAGCCCATGTGCCGCTACAGATCGTTGTGAGCCATTGCCAGAAGAACTGTAGACTGCTGCCAGTGAACTGTTGCCATTGTTGCGGTCACCACCGATCACTAGTTGCTTCTGGTTTGTCAAGCGATAGTAGGTTGACGAACTAAGGTAAGATGTGTTTGATTGGGTTAATACAGATTGGATTTCATTTCTATATTAGATTGAGTAATCTATTAATGATGGAGGTTTAAGTTCATAATCTGTTGTAGCTTGGTTACTGGGTGGTTGGTTGATTTAGATGATTTCATGTTCATTCACAAGATCATTTGATTGAGTTGTAATGGATTGGTTATTGGGCAGAATCCTCCAAACGACACTGTTTTGGCCTGTAGAGTTCAACTGTGATTGATCCAGCCAGAAATTAGGGATCGATTAAGGGTATGATGTTTAGTTTAAAGGTTGTGGATTAAAATTTGGATTTAATTCTCAGTTGTTGATGTATTAATTGTGGATTGTGGTGTTTAATTTGAAGGGGCAGCGGTGTCATTAAGCTATGGCCAATTTTTCAGCACTAATTATTCCAGTCGTAAGTCAACAGTAATGCACACTGGAATTTGGTGAGTTGTTGAATTGATTCATATTTAGCTTAATATAAATCAAGTATGGAATGCTTAGGGATATTGCGTTTGATTATGGATTTAATTAGTGATTAGTGGATTTAGAAGGATTTATGATAAGATTTGATTAGTGATTGATTGGTAAAAATTAAGGAATTGGTTGGTGCATTAAAGATGAACTTATCATCTAATTAGATTTAGATCGTTAGGTGGAATTAAATATGGTTATCTAATAAAATTAGGATTGGATTTTGTATTTAGCTAATTGGTGTACTTTGAATTAGCTAAAACTGTACATATGTTGATGCAGGACTTTGATTTGAGACGAGCATCTCGACATGCGATTATTTAACATGATTTACAATAAAGGCGGGTACTTCTTACCTTGATTCTATAGTACTTTGACCTTAGTGCATGAGCTATATTCGAATAGTTGCTGTATTTACCTTGACTCCACTCATATTTTTCTTGAGCTTGATACTTATCCACTCAATCTTTGGGATAATCGATTTGATATTTATGTGGTCTCTCATTGTTATCTATGATATTTAGCAATACCAGATTCTAGATACTGGATATATGGATACTAGATACCATGCTTACTTGCTTTGATTGATGTTTATTCATGTACCTTGTTGACCATGTTGGCTTCATGTAGCATACCTGATTTCTGTTTATATGTATGATGACTGCTACATCTTGCACATCATGTCATTACATGCATGTCGGAGAACCATGTCTCCCTTGTCGTTGAGAGGGTCGTTGGCCAGAGCCGCACGCTCGATCACTCATGGATAGTAGTAGCTGGAGCAAATGTCGCTTCTCTTGTCGTGTCACACTCAACCACTCATGGGTAGTGGTAGCTGGAGTTGTGAGGAGTAGGGACCCCTTAGCTATGTAGCTAGATAGCTTCTCAGCACCTGTCTACTCGGTCACTCGAGAGTAGTGGCGACCTTTGAGTGTGTACAGTTGTCATCGATCCAGCCTCTCAACCATACAAGGGTCGTGGTGTAGAGGGTTGGGCGGGTGACCATCCGTGCATACGCTGTTATTATTATACCTACAGATGTTGTTGATTACTTATGTAGTTGTTTTATTATATCAATGTGATATGTTTACATATGTTGAGTTATATACTTGTTACATGTGCTTAGACACTGGCTTATTTATTAGTAGTATGTATATACTTCACATGATATCCTTGTAGTTATGAGCAATACTGTAGCAAATCTTTACTACTCCTGACCTTTTCTTAATAGCCTTGGATATGGTTTCAGGTATGGACATTTATTATGATATATGTGATGTGATGGTACTGGCATAGCTATATGTGATGGTATTGGCATAAGTGTATGCAATGGTACTGACATAGGTGTATGCGATGGTGCCTCCTGATCAGATGGAGGCGTAGCAACAGTGTCTGCAGGTGTTGTAACTTCAGATCTCCGTCTGCGACCACCCCGTCGAAACATATTCTGAAAATTAAAAAAAAATGATAAAATAAATACAAATATGATGCATAATGAATAATATGAAAAAAAAAAAAAAACTTACCATAATTCCTAAAATAAGAGAGTGCACAAACCCCTGAGACGACGATAAGATATAACTTCACCTATAGAAAAAAATACAGAGTATTAGCAGGTAAAATATATAAATTTAAAAATAAAATAGTTTTATATTAATTGAGACAGATAAACTAATTGAGCTATAAGTTTTGTAATTTGTAGATTAAAACTAAATTTACTCCTAAAAAATCAATATCATATATGAAAATAAAATATCATAAAGTTTAATTTATAAACTTACCCATTGCAAAAAAATTAAAGTTCTCATTGTCATTATCATTATCATCCTCGTCGTCGTCCTCCTCCTCCTCCTCCTCATCATCAATTTCAGTTGCATCAACGTTTATGACTACTCCGCTGGGATCTCGTAATGTTGGAATAATATATTCCTCAGTATGAAATGTGTATTCGTAACTTTCTCTTGTTGATAAGTAATGTCCTCCCAATGTTCCTCAATTTTTTTCTTCAAATGATATAAGAATCTGATTATGATAAAACAAATCATATTATATATTAATATATAATTAAATTAGTAAATTTTTATACATTCAGATTATCAAAACATAGGAGATAAAAAAATTTACCTTTCAAAGGGATACATCCATCGAAAATGAACAGGTCCTCCAACTTTGGCCTCATATGGTAAGTGAATCAAAAGATGTTACATGGAATCAAAAAATGAGGGTGGAAATATCCTTTTCAAATTACACAAAATGATTGGAATGTCTCTTTCTAATTTTTTCATGTGTGATTGTCTCAAAATTGTGGAGCAAATATCATGTAGAAAAATGCTTAACTCTGTAATAGTACCCTATACAAAATTTGGTAAGAGTTCCCTAAAGGCAATAGGAATGAGTCTTTGCATTATTATATGACAGTCATGATTTTTCAAACCAATCAATTTGCATTCTTTCATATCGATACATCTTCCAAGATTAGAGACATACCCATCTAGAAATTTTAATGATTTTAACCATTCACACACAACACGTCTCTGATCCTTATTTAATGTATAAACTGTCTTTGGCTTTGGTCCCCTACTATTTTCATCGACATCAAGAGTGAGCCTTTTACAAATGAGTTACATATCTATGTATCGTAGTTGAATTAAGAGCTCATTTTGGGAAGTATGGGCAAGTGATGTCCGCAGCTATATATGTTTACAAATAAATAAATAAAAAAGAAAAATTAGGGACATCACATATTCAATAGACAACATCATCCTAACAGGGCGGTCGGCTTAAGAACCGACCGAGACATATTTAATAGACAACATCTTAACAATCTGTTATAATAACAACTATGTGTCAGAGAATATTCTTCTGGAACTTTCTTCAGGGACAATCGTGCCTCCCATCAGCCGACCAATTATAACAGCATATTCCTTCGTTCACCTCAATGATAATAGAAACTATAAACAACAAAAGAGATATACATTTGGGTCAGCGGAAGATTTCTTGGACGACTACGGCGTATCGCCTAGGTTGTACCTAAAAGAGATAAAAGAGAATTACCAGAATTGACCGGATCAAATTATCAAATCAAATCAAATTAGTTTTAGTATTATTCTAATAATTCTGTTATAATTATTAGAATAATTCTCAGAATAATTTTTAGAATTATTCTGTTATTTATTAATTGGTTAATTGACTGAGTACTTGTTTAAACCCTATATATATTGTATTGTCTTGAGGACAAGAATCAACAAACAATAAGATTAATTATTACTCTCCTATTTTATCTTCTTTCTATTCTTCTTTTAACATGGTATCAGAGCCATGATCCTTCGTTCCTTCTCTTTCTCTTAATTCTCCCTCACAAATCCTCTTCCCTTCCTTTTTCTTTTTCTGCCGCCGTCCAAGACAAAAGAGGAGTTTCTTTTTTTTTGAAACCGTAAAACAAGACGACAAAAAGGGCTTCTCCTTTTGTGCTACCGCCGCTGTCCACCGAACGCCGACCAAACCTCGACGTCGACAACAAGTGGTTGCTCCAGCCAAGGCTTCTATTTCCTCCAAGAGGAGTTTCTCCAGGCGAAATGTCCCCTTTCCGGCGATCCAGTCTCTCTACAAGATATGTTATTTTACTTTAGATGTCAAATACTCAACACTATCAAAGAGGCCAAAAAAAAAATTCAGTCAGATGTCAAATTTGTCGCATCATTGGCCATACTGGAAATCTATGCCCTAAAAGATTTGATTACTCTCGGGTAAAATGTCAAATTTGTCACATCATTGGTCATCCTGGAAATCTATGCCCTCAAAGATTTGCCTCAAATTTCATTGGTGGTTCTACAGTCTCAAGACAACCGTCTATTTCACAAGCATATCCTAAAGCTCTCTCATCTGTGCCTACTTGCGGTAAAACCCCAGAGTTTTTATCTACTGATTGGTATATTGACACTGGAGCAACTCATCATGTCACATCGGATTATAATATCCTTACAGATGTAATGTCATATTATGGCTTAGATACGGTTCAAGTAGGCGATGGCTCAGGTTTGCAAATTACTAATCTTGGAAACACATATATTCATTTATCTAATCGAACTTTTCACATGCGCAATATCTTTCATGTTCCATCTATCACTAAAAATTTACTTTCTACCCGTCAATTTTGTCTTAATAACAATGTCATTTTTGAGTTTCATCATAATCATTATCTTATAAAAGATAAAGGAACAAATGCTATTATGTTTCATGAGAGAATCAAAAATGGCCTCTACTATCTTCAAAGTTCTTCAATCAAAGCTTTTGTTGGTGAACGCACAAATAAACCAGCTTGGCATGCTCGACTTGGTCATCCTTCTCTTCATATTGTCCAGTCAATCATCAATAGGTATGGTTTACCTACTTCCATTACCTCCTCTCCATCTCATTCATGTAGGGCCTGCATGGAATCTAAAAGTCATAAGCTACCTTTCTATTCATCTGATTATGTTTCTAATTTTCCACTTGAATTAATTCATTCTGATGTTTGGGGCCCTGCACCTGTTTTATCTAACCAAGGTTTTCAATATTATGTTACATTTATTGATCATTTTAGTAAATATACTTGGCTCTATCCTATGAAAAGAAAATCTGATTTACTGGATATATTCTGTAAATTTCAAAATCAAGTTGAACGATATTTTAATCATAAAATACTTTCTTTTCATTCTGATTGGGGAGGTGAATATCAAGCTCTCCATCGTCATCTTGTCTCTTGTGGAATTGTTCATCGAGTCTCTTGTCCTCACACTCCGGAACAAAATGGCTCTGCTGAGAGAAAACATAGACACATAGTCGAAACTGCCTTAGCTCTTCTTCATCATGCATCAGTTCCACGTAAATTTTGGGATGAAGCTGTTACCACTGCTGTATATCTCATAAATCGACTCCCTACTCCATTGCTCAATCATAAATGTCCTTTTGAAACACTTTATAATCAAACTCCTAATTACACTTTCCTTCGAATTTTTGGTTGCGCATGTTATCCATGGTTACGCCCCTACTCTAAACACAAACTTAACTCTCGTTCACTACAATGTGTTTTCCTTGGTTACAGCAATTTGCACCATGGTTATCGTTGCTTACATATACCAACAGGTCGAATTTATATTTCACGACATGTTACTTTTGATGAGACTCTATTCCCTTTATCAGTATCTACTTCGGTTTCTCCTCCAGATACAGGTGGCACCTTCTTAATACCACCTAATATTGTCAGAAATGATGGCATCCTAGGTCCTGCTCCGCTCTCTAATAACTCCCCTATATCATCAGAATCACCTCAGGATGCTGCTCCAATCTTGGAAGCCTCACCGGTCGAAGATAATATGCTCTCTAGTTCTGAATCCTCGGATAATGCAAGTCCGTCATCTACATCACCATGTCAGCGTACTTCCTCATCACCATCAACAAGTGATTTAGATGATAATGCTCCTCGTCGCATGCTTCCCATTAGTGACATTTATGAATGTTGCCCACCAAATGCGACTCGATATCCTCTTCCACGGGCTATAGTGGTTTCTTCAAAATCTATTGAACCAACTTGTTTTACGCAAGCCAACAAGGATCCAAATTGGCGCAGTGCAATGGCTACAGAATTTGATGCACTTCTTCGCAATGGAATATGGAGTCTAGTTCCACGCACTTCCTCAATGAATGTTGTGGGCTCTAAATGGGTATTCCGTCTTAAGTATCGAGCTGATGGCTCTCTTGAACGATACAAAGCTCGACTTGTAGCCAAAGGTTTTAGTCAGCAACCAGGTATTGGCTTCAATGACACTTTTAGTCCAGTCATCAAGATTACGTCTGTCAGACTATTATTATCGATAGCTGTTAGTTCCAATTGGCCTGTACGCCAATTAGACATCTCAAATGCGTTTCTCCATGGTCATCTTGAGGAAACTGTATTTATGGAGCAACCACCTGGGTTCATTCATCCACAATTTCCATCTCATGTTTGCCAACTTAAGAAATCCTTATATGGTCTTCGACAAGCTCCTCGTGCATGGTTTCATCGACTATCCAATTGGTTACAATCTCAAGGATTTTCTGGATCAAAGACTGACTCATCTCTATTTCACAAATATAATGATGGGTCTATGATTTTTTTCTTATTTATGTGGATGACATCCTGATAACCGGTAATGATCACAAGGGCATCATAATTTTATTAAGTATTCTCAATCAAGAATTTCCTACCCGAGATTTGGGCATTGCTCGTTTTTTTCTTGGTATTGAGCTTATTCCACATGAGGATGGCTATCTTCTCTCTCAGAGCAAATACATTACTGGACTTCTTCAAAGAGCCAAAATGGATGGAGCACGTCCGGTCTCTACACCAATTGCTATAAACAACTCTCCATCTTCATCCTCTCCTGCTCTGTCTGATCCACAGATTTATCGAAGCATTGTTGGAACCTTACAATATGTCACTATCACACGCCCTGATATTACTTTTGCAGTAAATCGTGTTTGTCAATTCATGCATGCTCCAACTGAACAAAATTGGGATAATGTAAAAAGAATACTTCGCTATCTCAAAGGTACTATTCTAAATGGTCTTCTTTTATATCGTCAATCGTCTCGAGATTTACATGCCTATAATGATGCGGATTGGGAAAGTTCTCCTGAAGATAGACGCTTTACTAGTGGATATGCAATATTTCTTGGACGAAATCTTATCTCATGGAATTCGAAGAAGCAACCTACGGTATCTCGTTCAAGTACTGAGGCAGAATATAAAGCTATAGCAAATGCAACGTCTGAAATTATTTGGCTTCAATCACTTCTCTCTGAACTTCATCTTGCATCAAATATTGCACCAAAAATTTGGTGTGATAATATTGGAGCAACATATCTCACAGCAAATCCAATCTTTCATGCTCGTACAAAACATGTGGAGATTGATTTTCATTTTGTTCGTGAACGTGTGGCAACTCAACAATTATCCGTCTCTTATATCTCTGCTGAGGATCAAATTGCTGATATCTTTACTCAGCCATTATCCAGACAACGTTTCAACAAATTAGCAAGCAAACTCAACGTCAAAGATCTCCCGTTAAGTTTGTCGGGGGGTAAAAGAGATAAAAGAGAATTACCAGAATTGACCGGATCAAATTATCAAATCAAATCAAATTAGTTTTATGATTATTCTAATAATTCTGTTATAATTATTAGAATAATTCTCAGAATAATTTTTAGAATTATTCTGTTATTTATTAATTGGTTAATTGACCGAGTACTTGTTTAAACCCTATATATATTGTATTGTCTTGAGGACAAGAATCAACAAACAATAAGATTAATTATTACTCTCCTATTTTATCTTCTTTCTATTCTTCTTTTAACAGTACCCTCTTCTTTACTTAACAACCTCTGACACATTTTGCCACCTTATGATTACGTAAGTTATGTGAGGTGGTATATGAAAGGAGAGTCTTCTCCGTAATGAAGGGACACTTACTGAATATCTGCAGCTTACTCTCGCATGGGTGTTCTTACTGTTCTTCAGCCACTCGTTCGGATTCATATTCACTTGAGCATCAGAGGACCTTTACCAGGGACTCCCCTTAATTTCTGAGCGCTAATATTTTATTGGCTCGTCTACTTACACACAGGATCAAAGGAGCAGAGGGAAGCTTTTTTTGGAAGAGAAATGGTTGAAGGAGCAAAGGAAAACTTTTTTTTGGAAGAGAAACATCTTCTGTTGACCAATCATTTATCCATCTTACCCAGCACGTCCTCTTTACAGGTCTTAGACAGGATATCCTCCTTACTCAAACCGCCTAGCTAGGCTAGTATTGAAGTTTAGAAATAAGATCATAAGTTTAGTTTAAGAATTAAAGAAAATTATTAAAAAAAAAAGAGTAATTCGGTGGCAACAACCCTTGTAATTAATTAATACTAATCCTCTAGTTGAGCTCGCTAATTGCTACTGGATTTGGCGCCAGATTAATACTTGACTTAAAGGCAAATAATGACTAAATTACACGTACGGAAATTTAATTTAAGAAAGAAAATGAATGATTCGATGGCAACAACTTTAATTAATTAATTAACACTAAACCACTAGTTGAGCTCGCTAATTACTGCTGGGTTTATCCTTGACTTAAAGTCCTGATTAAGCTCGTTTAGCATCATTAATTTATATATATATATATATATATCCTAATATTTCGCTTCGCGGCAACTAATTCTGTTTAGTTTAGTCTGGTTGCGATTTTCTCTCGTTGAGTTCCATTTCCTGCTCTATTTAAACTCCCCCTCCCTTTCCATTTTAATTTCCACTCCAACTCGATCGAAACCTAATTAACATCTCCTCGATCTCCAGCCTTCCACTACTTTCGTATTTCTAATATCATCAAATTAAACTCATCATGGCTGTTGCAGTCGTCAACAATAACGATATGCTAATTTCCTCTTCCGCCTTCAGCACCAGCGCCAGAGTCGAGGTTCGCTCCGTGTGGGCTCATAACCTCGACGAGGAGTTCGCCCTTATCCGCTCCGCCGTCCCGTTCCACCCCTTCGTCGCATTGGACACCGAGTATCCTGGCGTCGTCGTCGCTTCCAAAAATCCCTACTGCACCCTCACCCTCTCCCAGCGCTACGAATTGATCCGCGCCAACGTCGAGGCCCTCCGCATCGTCCAGGTCGGTCTCACCCTCTCCGACGCCGCCGGCAACCTCCCATGTGCCATCTACAGCGACGGCACTTGTGTGCGTTACGTGTGGGAATTTAATTTCCGCGACTTCGACATCAGCCGCGACCGTTACGCCCCTTCCTCCGTCGAGCTGCTCAAGGCTAATGGCATCGACTTCCAAAAGAATCAAGTATGGGGCATCGACTCTTGCAGATTCGCCCAGCACTTGGCCACCTCCGGCTTGCTCTCCTTTGGCCATTTTTCTCCCGTCTCCTGGATTACCTTCCAAGGCGCCTATGACTTCGCCTTCCTAGTCAAGATGCTGACATGCGACTGCAAGTTACCAAAGACCGTTCATGAGTTCTTGCACCTTGTTCACTTCTTTTTCGGTAAAAGGGTGTTCGATGTGAAGCACCTTTGCAAGCATTGTCCTGGCCTTTACGGAGGATTGGAGCGGGTGGCCTCTACCGTCCGAGTTGAGCGAGCAGTGGGCTCTCGACATCAGTCCGGCTCCGATAGCTTATTAACATGTCAGGTGTTCTACCAAATCGCTTCTCGTGTGAATCCACAACTCATCCATCGCCCAGAACACATGGGAGCACTCTTTGACCTCCAACTGCCTTAGGGTTCATGGTTTATATATCACAGTTTTATGTTGATAGTGGTTCAGCATCACATTAATTCTTTGGATCATGAGTAGTACTTGTTGTTTTGCTTTGTCTTAAATATAATCATCCCCTAGTGTGTTTTGGATCATACTCTGCTCAAATTCTGAACGATACTTAAAAACACTGCATGATTGATCTTTTGGAAGGCTATTAATGTGGATAGAAATGGCGCGCTAGAGATGTCATTGAATGATGCCTTCATTTAAAAATTGATGCAGAATATATATATGGTTAGGATCTTATTAATTAATTATTATGTGTTTTTGAAAAATTGTAATCAAGACTTGGAATACAAAGACCTCAAAATATTTGACTTTATTTGCTGAAGAATATAAATGCTAAAAATTTGTTTTCATTGATAATGGTAAATTATCGTGTGGAGCCTTATTTCATCTTTTTTTTTCACTCTTCATAACGTTATATATTAACTTTTTTAAAGATATAACATTTTGAGTCTATTTAAACATTTGTGTGGATTGATGTTACACATTCTCTTTTGGTTTTGAAAATAATTAAAACTCTTTTCTTTTAAACCTAAAGGTGACTCTTCTTCATTTATCGATTTCTATGCATCTTTTTCATCATTTCCGTTGAGAAAACGAGCTCCCAGATTAATCGCTACTTTACTCGGCGTCAATAATCTTGCACATTCTCAACATATAAGTTGAGAATTTTACACTATTATTATTATTATTATTATTATTATTATTATTATTATTATTATTAATTTCAGTATCTAGATTTCATCTGATTAATTTTAGAGGTGGGTAGTTTTCTTCTAATTTATCTACTAGATAAATACAGAAGAAGATAAAGTAAATATAAAAATTAAACTATTTTAAAGAATCACTTCATCGAGGTCATCGGAAGCAATTCATACAGATAGCAAAATGATTAGAACTATCAAAAGTGGGTTGTGAACGTGATATTTTTTTAATACACTTTGCTCCTCTATTTATAGTTACAGTTTGTGAGACTTCAATCAACTCAAACTCTTATAATCTATCAATCTAAATGCTTAAAACTTTATTCGCAATGACTATTTCTTATCCACTTGACTCAAAAGTGAATCCAGTTGACTCAATCCATATCAATTGATTCAATTATAAAACTAGTTGACTCAACTAGATAATTTTGGTGCAATCATTTCTAAGTGGTTGAGTTTAATCATATGGTTTTGATATGTTTGATAATTGATTTAAGTTAGACTAACATTGTGTTTATTGATGCAATGTGTCTATGTGCGCAACAAAGGCAAATGAGTTCCAAAGGTGTTAAAAGGCTAATGTGTTTACTTAGAAGTTCAACAAAGGCTAATAGAAAATGAAAGCTCAAAAGGTGTTAAAAGATGAAGGAAATCTAAGTTAAGGTTTAGATACTTGGTGAAAGTCAATAGATGTTGGCATACAAGAGGTCCTAGTAGGTTGGATTAAGGTTGATCGGTGATTTGACACAAGAAGTTTTGGAGGTAAGAACATATGCAAATGTGATGTGAGACTCTATGAATGACCTATATTTAGGGTGTTGGATAGTTTTTTCACTTGAGTGAAGTCTCAACCAAGAAATATGTATTTTATAGTTATAGTCAATGAGCCAATCGATTAAGAGTAATAAATAATCAACGATTCTAATGAGTTGATTCCAAAATTGACTCTAGATCTTTTAGAGTCACTTCTCTTGTGATCATAAAGGTTTTATTTTGAGATGAGTTGAATAGTTCTTGAAATAATCTCCGCCCATCTAATCTCTAAGTTTCTCACCATGTACATTAATTATATATTAATCTTTCATGTTTCCTCCGAATTGAGTTGTTTTGTTTATTGTGCACAAATGTGTTTGACTATAATTTAAAGCTCTGAGACGTCTGCTAGCAAGCGAAAGTTGATATCGACCATCAAAGAGGACCTCCACCACCGGCAACTCCTTTATAGCCTACAAGTGCCCATGATGAATTGGTAATTTTTCCCTCTTTGTCTACTTCAAGAATCAATGAATAATTCTATAAATTTTTTTATTTATATACTTGGTTACAATGCCTGTGTTAGATAAAATGATTAGATGACATATAGATTAGATTAATAAATTGGTAACTTTTAGATTAATAAAAGTCAAAACTCCAAGTCCACGATGGGTTATTACAATACCAAGTTCACAAATTCAAAACACAAATAAAACGGGAAACTAAACCTAGAAAATTGTCCTCGAATGTGACGTGGGACCGGTAGTCATGATCCTCCAAGTGTCCATATATCATCTACCTGTTCTCTGGCGAAAGAAAATCAGTATATGGGTGGTGAGTACTGGAACTCAGCGGATAATAGATAGATAGTGCATGAGCATTATAAATATATAAAGATACAAAAAGGGTATACAGTCTCATAAGGAAATATAGCAGATACTACAATGATATCATAATATATGTCCATACCTAAAATCATATCCTAAGCTAGTAATAGAAGGTCAAGAGTGGCACAGATCTGCTACAGTACTGCTCATAGCTACAAGGGTAACATGTGATGTATATATACATATTACCAATAAGTATGCCAGTATCTAAACACATACACAGGTATATATATCAACATATGTAAGCATATCAGCATAAGTAAGCAACAATAGTATAAGCAAGTACAAGAACAAAAGCGTATGCACGGATGGTCATTCCCGCTCGTCCCTCCGCACCATGACCCTTGTTTGGTCAAGAGGTCGGGTCAGTGACAGACTGTACACCAGTCCAGCTACCACTACTCTCGAGTGGATGAAGGGACAGTTGCTTAGTAGCAACTAGCTACGTCTGCAACAGGGGTTCCTGCCGCTCGCAACTCCAGCTATCACTACCCATGAGTGAGTGAGTGGGAGCACGACATGACAAGCGGCACATTCTAGCTACCACTACCCATGAGTGGCCAAGCGTGCAGTCCTGGCCAACGACCCTCTCAACTACAAGGGAGGCATGGTCGCCGGCATGCATGCAATGACATAATGTATAAAATGCAACGGTCATCATATATATATAAACAGAATTTAGGTATGCTACATGAAGCCCGCATGCTCAACAAGATACATGAATAAATAGTAGTCAAGTAAGTAAACTTGGTATCTAGTATCTGCTATGTATCGATATCAAATTGAGCATCTCAAAGGTCGAGTGGATAAAGTATCAAGCATAGGAAAATATTACGAGTGGAGTCAAGGTAAACTCAACATTTATACAAATATAACTCATGCACTAAGATCAAATAACTAAAGAGACAAGACAAGAAGTACCTGCATCAAAAATAGCGCTTGTCAATTACTATCTACACGTCCAACGGCTCGTCATAAATCAAGGTCCTACAACATCATGCATATAATTAATCCACTCTCGTGTATATCCAATAACTAAATTAAAATTCCTATTAAACCAAGAAATCGTAATTCATTCATTGATCTCGGTTAACTAAATAAATCGGATCCAACCCGAAACCTAATTGAATCCAACACTTTAACCTCAAGCGTCTCCCCCGGATCAGTTATCCCTAATCTTACTAGCATCAATTCAAATATAAGCTAAAACAGGAATCATATTTCCATCATCTTTGCATATCACCAGATCTTCCCTATTGACCCACTGCCAAGAGGGGCGGCTGTCGGAAAATGCTAGCCAAATGTTACTGCTGCTAGAGATTCGTGGCTGAAGCTATAATGAAACCACTGCCAGCCACTGCCAAGAACAACCACCCCAGTTAGCATTACCTATATCTCAAACTGAAATCAAAATCCCGAACTCTATAAACCTAGGACCTGAAATCAAAATGTCATACCCTATCACAGTGTCGGTAGCTCCCTCTGCAATGGAGACCACAACAAGCGGTTGAAGAGTTTGGCAAGGTAAGAAATTGACAGGGTAAGCTCAGTATTAGGGTATAGGGGAAAGAGATAACCCTCTGGAATGTCACTCACAACAGACTCTAGCAAAACTAGGGCTCGGATCCTCCCCTTAGCCGAAGATCGCCTCGTACGGAGCGGCGATTTAGAGAGGGGAGTAGCTGGTGGCCTTCGGGTGAGGGGTAGAGGAGTTCGGAGGCTTCTACGAGCGTCGGGTTGAGTGGCGTTGGAGCGATCCGGTTGAGCGGCGTCGAAGTGATCGGGTGCAGAGGAGTGCATCGAGGCAGAGGGCAGACGGAGAAATCGAGAGATGGAGTAAAGGAGAGGAAACGACATTTTTAGGTCACTGTTGCATCCTATAAAAAGATAGGGTTCAATTGATTGAATCTTAAGTTAATCCTTAATCAACTCCCTCTTAACGGTGATTACCTAATAGGATTCTCGCCTAAATTATTCATCCACTTAAATTATATTGAACGATTTCCGATTAAATCCCGAAAAATCCCTAAAAATTCTCATAAATTTCAATAAGGTTATTTTTCTCATAATCTCTATTATTTAATTTATTGTATCTCACATTCTTCCCCTCTAATAAAAATTTGGTCCCCAAATTTAAAGACCCAAGTGTGTTATATTTAATTCCACCTAACGATCCAAATCTAATTAGATGATAAGTTCATCTTTAATCCACCAACCAATTCCTTAATTCTTACCGAGCAATCACTAATCAAATTTTAAGTCGGATTGTTTTATTTTGTAGCTAGCGTTCCTTGGGATCTAGAATTTACATTAGGACCTCCTCATAAGTTGCATCTGGCTGAAGTGTGATTAACACATCTATCAGAATATGCGTAGGGTGCAGCACATACTTCCTCAACATAGATACATGGAATACGTCATGCACCCCGGCAAGGGACGGTGGTAGTGCCAATTGATAGGCTACCTCACCTATCCTCTCAAGTATCTGAAAAGGTCCGATGTTGTTGGTTGCTACTCGGAAAACCTAGAGGTTCCACTGTACAAAAATTTTGTACAAAGGTCTGAACCTTTTCCTAGCTACCATGTGTTCCTTTAAATTAAATTTTGGATCGCCTGCGGAACTTAACATGTTTGATCCAAAACTTAATCTATTTGTTCTTTTAGGTTTTGACTTGGATCTCCTGCGGAACTTAACACGTTCGACCCAAATCACCTTAAGTTATTAATTCCATTAAATATTAATTTCCATAATTGGTTCCCAGTACTGACGTGGTGAGGCACACGGCCTTCTTGGATATGGGAGCAACCACCACCGACTAGACAAAACCTTTTATAGAAAGCTAATATTTAATTTCCTAAAATAACTTTAGGTTAACCAAAAAGAACAATCAAATCACAAGGAAAAGAAAAACAAAAAAACACTACATCGAAAATAAATTCGAAATACTAGAATCGTAAGCCTCTTGTATTTGGTATTATTTCCATAAATAACTAGTGTGCTGAAAGAAAAATTACTAGTTATACCTTGTAGAAAAACCTCTTGATCTTCAACCGTATTTCTCTTGGACGTTCTGTGGGCAACGATCTTCCGAGATGAGAAACCACCAAGCACCTTCTTCTTCTCCTAACTAGTTCGGCCAATCACAAAGAAGCTTCACCAAGGATCAAGAACAAAACACCAACCAAGCTCCAAGGATAACAGTTTTTCTTTTTTCTTCTTCTTCTCCAGTTATGTGGCCACCACAAGAACTCCAAGCAAGAGATAAGTTTCGCCACCACAAAAGAGGAAGAAAGGAAGAGGAGCTGGCCACAATAATTTTCTTCAAGGATGAATAATTTCGCCACCACTAATGCTCCAAGGGATGCTAGAGATGAGACTTGCTTTCTCTTCTCTCCTTCCTTGATCCGACCACAAACAAAAACTCCACCAAGAAGATAGGTTTCAGCCAAGAGAGAAGAGAAAGGGAAGACGCCGACCACACCAAAGAAAAGAGGAGAAAATAATAGAGGTTGTTCACCATGAAAGCACCCCTACCCCTTCCTTTATATTCCTTGGCTTTGGCAAATAAGAAAATTTATTTATAATAAAATTTCCTTAACTTTTTTTTGACAATAATTAATTAAGAAAAATTTAATAAATTTTCCTAATTAATTGTATATGGTCGGCCACCTCATGTAGAGCAAATAGGATAATTTTAATCAACAATTAAAACTTCCTTTTTGTCTTTGGAAATTTTAAAAATAAAATTCCTTTTAAAATCCTTCATGGTTGATAAAAATTCTATAATTTTAATTTTCAACATGTGAATAATTTTCAGAGAGAAAAAATAAATATCTTTCCACAAATAAGGAAAGAGATCTAACTTTCTTTAATCTTTTGTAGATCTTTTAAAGAGAGATATTTTAATTTTAATTGTAATAAATTACATCTTCCACATAATAAAATTAAAATTAAAATTTTTTATTTGGGGCCGCCACCTAAGTTGGGTTCAAGCTAGCTCTACCACCCATTAACATATTTGGTCGGCCTAGCTGAACCACAAGCCAGCTTTTGGCTACTTTCTCATGGGTATGAAGGTGGGTATAGGTGGGTATAGTACTTTATAAATAAGACAACAGGTACCGAGAGGAGGAATTGTTTTTGACCTCCAAATTAAGCATCCCGTGTTCGCCCGAACACAACTTAATTTTATCAATAATAATTCATTCCACTAGTAGAACTATTATTGAACTACCTCACCAATCCCAAATTACATTTTTGGTTCCTTCTTATTGTGTTAATGTCCCCGTGTTTAAGATATCGAATGTCCACTAATTAATGAGTTACTGACAACTCATTTAATTAATATCTTAGTCCAAGAGTAGTACCACTCAACCTTATTATCATGTCGGACTAAGTCCACCTGCAGGGTTTAACATGACAATCCTTATGAGCTCCTCTTGAGGACATTATCAACCTAGTATCTCTAGGACACAGTTTCCTTTTATAATCAACAACACACACTATAAGTGATACCATTTCCCAACTTATCGGGCTTATTGATTTATCGAACTAAATCTCACCCATTGATAAATTAAACAAATATATGTGCTTGTTATTATATTAGGATTAAGAGCACACACTTCCATAATAACCGAGGTCTTTGTTTCTTTATAAAGTCAGTATAAAAGAAACGACCTCAAATGGTCCTACTCAATACACTCTGAGTGTACTAGTGTAATTATACAGTCAAGATAAACTGATACCTAATTACACTACGACCTTCCAATGGTTTGTTCCTTTCCATTATGGTCGTGAGCTACTGTTTATAATTTATAAGATACTGATAACATGATCCTCTGTGTGTGACACCACACACCAAGTTATCTACAATATAAATTAATTGAACAACTACATTTATAATACATGAAAACACTTAAAATATATGATTCTTATTTCCAAATAAATGTTTATACCAAAAACTAGGCTTTTAGTATACACTCTAACAGATGTAATAATAGAAAGATGTAAATACAAGATTCCAAGTTTATTCAAATCTACTTAAAAAGAGACACCTGCAAGAAGACGTGATCCTCCATAGAAAACTCTAGTGGTCTTCGTCTCTGATCTGCATAACTCTTCTGTCGATCCTGAGCTTCCAACATTCTGCGTCTAATGGTACCAACCAACTCTGTGTCCCGCTGAATGCTCTGCGGTCCCAAGATTTGCGATTCCCCTACTTCCTCCCATAAGGTGGGGGACCTGCATGCTTTGCCATACAATGCCTCATATGGTAACATCTGAATTGCTGAATGATAACTATTATTGTAGGCAAACTCAACTAAGTGTAGATGATCCTCCTATCCACCTTCGAAATCCAATGCACACGATCTCAACAGATCCTCTAGCATTTGTATAGTGCGCTCAGATTGTCCATTCGTCTGAGGGTGAAAGGTTGTATTGAAATGGAGCTCCGTACCCATGGCTTGCTGAAGACTCTGCTAAAATCAAGAAGTAAATCGTGGATCTCTATCTGATATAATACTCAAATGTATACCATGCAATCTGATGTTCTCCGTGTAGTATAACTTAGCTAATCGATCCAATGATTCCGTCTTACGGATCGATAAAAAGTGTGCAGATTTGGTTAACCGATCAACAATTACCAAAATCGTGTCATGTCCCTGCCGGGTCCTAGGTAGCCCTACCACAAAATCCATAGTGATACGCTCATATTTCCATTACGGTATTTCTATCTTCTGAAGTACACCAGCTGGCCTCTGATGCTCCACCTTTACCTGCTGACATACTAAATATTGTGCCACGAATTTCGCAATGTCTATCTTCATGCCACTCCACCAGTAAGATCGCTTCAAATCCCTATGCATGCGAGTACCCCCTAGATGAATCACAAATCTAGATAGATGTGTTGGTTAGTCCTAGGAAAACGTACCGGTTCCACTGTACAAATTTTTTTTTTACAAGTGTCGAATCTTTCCTTAAATAACCTATTGTGTTCTTTAGAAGTTAAATTTGGAATAGCAGACGGAACTTAACATCGTTGATTCCAAATTTAACTTATCTGTTCTTAATGGTTTAGATTTGAATAGCAAGTGGAACTTCTAAGACTGCATGGCGAGGCACATGGCCTCTTGGATATGAGCAACCACCACCGCCTAAAAACCTTTTAAGGAAAATTAATATTTAATTTAAATAACTCTAGGTTAACCAAAGAGAACAATCGAATCACAAGCAAAAAAAAAACACAAACTCGAAAACAAATTCGAAAAACTAGATCTAATGCCTCCTGTGTTAGAATTCATACAAAAGAAAAACAACTAGTATGATGCGAAAATTAATTACTAATTATACCTTCCTTTGTATGCAACGACCTCTTGATCTTCTACCGTATGGACTTCTTATCCCGGAGGCTTCGACCACCAAGAGCTCCTCCAAAAATGAAGAGGTTCGGCCACCACCAAGCTCCAAGGGATGCTAGAAATATCGCCTCCTTTTCTCTCCTTCTTCTCCAAGCAAGATCCGGCCACCACAAGGACTCCAAGGATGAGATGGGGTTCGGCCACAAGATGGAGAGAAGAGAAAAGAGAAGGGGATGATGGCTGGCCATACCAAGGAAGAGAGGGAAGGAAATAGAATAGAGGTTGTTCTCACCATGAAGGCACCTCTATCCCCTCTTTTATAATCCTTGGTCTTGACAAATAAGGAAATTTAAACAAAAACTTCCATAATTCCTTTGCTATGAAAAATAAAAATTATTTAATTAAAAACAATTTTCTTTTCTTAATAACAATGGCCGGCCACCTACAATCCCCAAATCAAGGAAATTTTAATTCACACAAGAATTAAAACTTCCTAATTTGTTTCCGGAAATTTATAAAAAATTTCAAATCTTTTCTTAATCTTTTGTAGAAAGCAATAAAAGGAAGGATTTAAATTTTAAACTTTCTTTTAAAACCATGATATCCACATTAAGAAAAGATTAAAAATAAAATCCATTTTAATATGATGTGGTCGGCCACACCAAGCTTGGGTTCAAGCTAGGGCCGGCCACACCAACTCAACTCATCGTATTTACTTGGCCGACCTAAGCTTGAGTTCCAAGCTTGCTTGGCCGGCCCAATAGGATGGGTATAAAGGTGGGCAATAAGTGGGTATGTGGTGGATATAAATCTCTATATACAAGAGGCTACGATAGGGACCGAGAGGAGGAATTGGTTCCGATGAAATTAAGCTTCCCGTGTTCGCCCCGAACACACAACTTAATTCCATAAATAATCATTCATTCTACTAAAGAATTATTATTGAACTACCGCACCAATCCCAAATTACATTTTGGGCTCCTTCTTATTATGAGTGTGTTAGTCTCCCTGTGTTTAAGATGTCGAATGTCCACTAATTAAATGAGTTACCGACAACTCACTTAATTAATATCTTAGTCCAAGAGTAGTACCACTCAACCTCATCGTCATGTCGGACTAAGTCCACCTGCAGGGTTTAACATGAAAATCCTTCTCCTCTTGGGGTCATTCT